>NC_047119.1:3962573-4228979 GCF_902500255.1 Thalassophryne amazonica
TCGATCAAACCGCGACAGCGGGCTGACCCGCACGGAGAAGCCGGTCTTCAGGCATCATCACTGGGCAGAGCGAGGCAGGCAGGGGTGATGGAGCAAACCCACTCAGTCCGAAATCTCCCACTTTTTGGATATATGCGAAGTCCCAGTTTGACCAGCGGAGTTTAGTTCTGCAGCTTTACTGAGGTGAGGATAAAATAAAAGTAAAACGTGACGTGTCTGCACTGCTATGAAGGTTTATTGATCGGCTAACTTTAGCTTAGCTTTTTAGCACAGTTGATCTGAGTGAACACGTTCATTTGTAGATGGTTAAGTCTCTTATTTTTACCAAATAAAGCTACAGCTTTTTTTCAGACACCACAAAAGCTCAACTTTAAATAACTTATTTTTTCAGGCGTTTTTTTGCCGTTTTTTTCCCTTTTTTTATATATAAACTGTTTAGTGTTTCTTTATATTTAATGAAATATTTTTATTTGTCCCAATCAGGAACATTTGCTGTGCAGACAACCAAACTTCCATTGATGAGCTGAACACCACGAAGTCCAGTCAAAGAAAACATCTCTGCTCTTCAAAATAGGACAAAAGTGTCTTCAGCAGCACCACCAGAGGTCAAAGCTGCAGAAGAGACCTTCATCTGGTCCCGAGAATCCAGCAGAACATCACCTGCTTCTAAATAAAAGGCTCTTTCAACAGCAACTATTTTATTATTTAAAAAAAAAAAAAGCTGTTTCATTTTATATTTTAACAATAAATGAACGGATCATTAAAAATGTCCACAAAATCAAAGTCCAAAGACATTTGCACAGGTAGAAGCTCTCCACTTATTGTGCTCAAATTCATATTTTAGAAATGACTCTGTCCTGATAACAACATTAAAGGCAATTACATATTTTGGTGAAATTACAAGTTTAAATGACTATAAAAAAATCATCATGAGGTTGTGTCACAGAAATCCTACTTTACAATCACACTGCAGTCATTGTTAAATTATTTCCTGTTGCATTTATAATAACATTGTATTTATTTAGTGTTTGTTTTTCTGATTGAAATGAGATATAAATAATCTACCAGACTTAAAAAAATGTACAAGTTTCCATGTTATTTTATTGTCTAAAATAAATGTCCAAGGTTCCTTATGTTAAACAAGAAATTATCTAATCTAAAATAACAGGTGGTTTAATTTACAGATGAAAGGTTCTAAAGAACCATTTATTGATTTATTTAGCTATTTTAATTACAAGTGTTCTAAACTTTTTTTTAACAGTAATCAGAAATTTTGCGGTAACAAAAAAACAAAAAACATTTCCAATGATTTTTCTTCAGAAAACTGCTCTATAAATGAGCAGTCCTGTGACACGTTAATGTTTTGACGCACCTCATCTCGACAGACTTATCTACACGGCTCTGTGTGGTATGCGGGAGATCACTTGACCGAGGGTCTATACTAGTGATGCCAATTTCGAAGCCTCATGAACCAATGAGCCACTGCAACACAACTGGCTGAAAATTGACACACTGCTTCGACTCGTTTGATACAGTTTGAAGGGTGACATCTGCTGGATTGCTTTGAGAGCGAGGGCCCTGACAAATGTGGTTTGTGCTTGAAAAATAATAATAATAAAATGTCATGTGTATTATTGTGTATTTTTAATGTAATAAATAGTCCCTACAGATGCACACATAATGGTTCTGAAAGCCTTTATTGTAGACTATATGTAGATTTGTGTTATCATTCCTCAAACTATATTTGGATAAAATGTGACGGGAAAAGTGAGAAAGACATGTGCTTCTGCAACTGGTGCTTGTGTTGCTGTAATTTGTAAATTAGAATAGAGGGGATAGGAGACGGTGATTGTGCAACTTTCAACAATTTTTATTCAAAAAAAGAATAATGTCAACGGTGCTGGACTTTAATCGGCTCCTCTTCTGCCTCACCACCTCTCCAGATTTGGAGAAGACCCGCTTGCAAGGCACTGATGTTGCTGACATCGACAAATATTTTTTTGCCATTCTCTGTAAATTGGGATAGACTGCGACTCGTGTCACCCAGTATTTGAGCTGGTCTTCTCCTCTGGAGGTGGCCATATGTTGGGTCAAACCATTGTAGTAAAGCCATGAAGGCTTTGCTCTTCACTATTTTGAACAGCTGTGCATCTTCCACAACATAGTCCACCAGTGCCTCATCCAGATCAGCTTGTCTGCCTTTAATGGAAATACAGTCTGACATGCTGAGCTGTTTTTGTTTATGAGTATTGTTTTAATCTTAGATAAAGAATAAAATACAGGACTTCCGGGTGAGCGTTTCAAGATGGTGGTCTAATGTTTTGGTGGTCCTGATCAGATGTGAAAAAAACTCCACAAAACTCGATAAATTGATTATGTATGTGTCCAAAATGACATATTATGCGTGGAGTTAGATCAAAGAAGAGACAAGGGGGTCCAAAAAGCGACAGTCAAGAGAAGACTAATTCTACAAACGCTGAGGACCAAACAAGCGTGATGCAGGCCGCAGAGCCAGACAAGGGAAGCGAGCTATCTACCGCTAAAGCCATACAGAACTTATGCGGCAGTATAAAAGAAATGCAAAACGACATCAACGCAATGAAAAGGGATATCAAACAAGATTTGAACAATTTTAAGGCTGAAAACCAGAAGCTGGAGGAGGTCAGTGCGGATATTCGTAACCAGAGTATAAGGCTCACTGAGACTGAACAGCGAGTGGACGAGCTCGAGACAGTGAACGTGGATATGAGAGACACACTGCTTTATTGTCTCAAACAAAAAACTCTCCAGGACAAAGTCACTGATTTAGAAGGGAGATCTCGTCGCAATAATATCCGTATTCACGGTGTTAAAGAAGGGGCCGAAGGGAGCGCTATGCTAGCGTTCATTACAGCTTTTTTTAAAAGAGCAACTTTCTTTTAAAGACATGGATCTGCAGATACAGAGAGCACACCGGTCACTTGGCCCGAAACCCCGAGATAACACGATAACAAGATCTATCCTGGTTAATTTTCTCAGGTACGACATGAAAGAGAAGATATTAAAAGCGGCATGGGAAAAAAAGATAACCTTTGAGGGCAACATGATCACATTCGCGCACGACTTGCCGACGGAGGTAAACAACAAGCTTAAAGAATACAAACACATCAAAAAGATCCTTAAAGAGGAAAAGATTTGTTTTCAAACACTGTACCCGGCTAAGATGAGGATCCATTGGGAAGAAGGTCCACACGTGTACAAGGACGCGGCAGAGGCAGCTGAGGACATGAAGAAGAGGGGATACTCCGTGCAGGTGCTGCGCTCTGGTGCTGAGGACGAGCCTCCGCTTTCCCGAGGCGCACACTGGAATAAAGTGAACAGCTCGCACACCGAACGTGCCTGCGAGAAGCTCCGTGAATTTCAACGACAGCAAGTATAATTTATTTTATAATGAGGCCTATTTTTTTTTCTTTTTTCTCACTAAAGAAGACGCAGGCTGTAACATGAAGGTACATAAGATGCTTTTACTTATGCATCTCTTGAATTTAAGATAAGGACAGTGTGACATACTAATTGCGTTCACACGTTCAATAATTGAAGACAGAACTGGCGACGTGTGCCATGACTGAAAAATACAAGATACACAGATATATATATTTGTTATATATATATATTTTTTTATTAACTTGAGGTTTTTTTTTTTGACTCCCTGTCAATTAAACACATTAATGGTGATCAGGACTAATGGACAATTGTTTGTTACGCTCAAAGGAGAAGGAACTTTGCTTCAGGTGGAGAAGGAGTCCCTATCTTGGATAGGACTGTTCCTCCTACAAGGTTGGAAAGGATGTAGTGGGTGGATAGGGCTGAACGACGCCCTAAGGTTGGAAGACTTTTTTTTTACTTTTATTTGTTCTATGTTCTAATGGTTCTTGTTCTTATTGTGATGTCGGCGTAGGTAAACAAGCATACTGGTATGACTAATAATAATTTTAGAGCAGCTTCATGGAACATAAACGGCATGAACAACCCTGTTAAGAGGAGTAGAGTAATGTCCAAAATAAAAAGGGAGAAAATTCAAATTATGTTTCTTCAGGAGACTCATTTGTCCCAAACAGAACACTAGAAATTAAAAAAATTTGGATTTAGAAATACGAGGTCTACTAGAAAAGTATCCGACCTTATTATTTTTTTCAAAAACCATATGGATTTGAATCACGTGTGATTACATCAGACATGCTTGAACCCTCGTGGGCATGCAAGAGTTTTTTCACGCCTGTCGGTTACGTCATTCGCCTGTGGGCAGTCTTTGAGTGAGGAGTCGCCCACCCTCTCGTCGATTTTTCATTGTTTAGGAATGGCTCAGAGACTGCTGCTTTGTTTGATCAAAATTTTTTCAAAACTGTAAGGCACAACTGAGTGGACACCATTCAATAAATTCAGCTGGTTTTCGGTAAAAATTTTAACAGCTGATGAGAGATTTTGGTCTGGTAGTGTCGCTTTAAGGACGGCCCACGGCGCCTGACGGTGATCTGCGCTTCGAGGCGGCAGCGTCTCGCCATTTCAAGTTGAAAACTTCCACATTTCAGGCTCTGTTGATCCACTAAGTCATCAGAGAACAGAGAACTTTCAGAAGAAGTTGGCATGAGAAGTTTATTCGGACATTCCATTGTTAACGGACATTTTGTAATGAAAGAACGTGCGGGCACAGTCGCATGTCGGGCCGGACCCGACCGCGGGGGTCGCGACAGGAAAAACACCTCCGTTGGAAACCTAACGGGCAAGTTGGAACATGCCAAGCTGTTAACAATTTCTCAGTTACTCACTTGTTGAAAGCCATCAAAAAGCCGCCTGAATTTACAAATGGTTTTCAACACGGAGGTGTTTTTCCTGTCGCGGCGCACATAGATTCACCGAGTCGTCACGGGAAACGACTCGGCGAATTGCGCGTACGTCTTTCATTAAAAATGTCCTTAAACAGTGGAATGTCCGCATAAAGTCCTCATGCCGGCCTCTTCTGAATCTCTCTGTTCTCTCACGACGTCCTGGGTGAATTAAGCCTTAAATTAGGATGTTTTCAGGTCGAAACAGGCCAACGACGGCGCCTGGAAGCGCTGTAGGACGTCCTGCTCCGTGGGAAGTCCTTACACCGACAGAAACACCCCATAATCTCTCATCAGCCGTTAAACTTTTCACCAAAAACCAGCTTAATTTCTCGAATAGTATCCACTCGGATATTCCTCACAGGTCCAGAAAAATTTTTGATAAAGCAACGCGCGCCGTCTGGAGCAGCGTGTGAAACAAAGGAATTCAGCCGAGAGGGCGGGACCACATCTCACTCAAGGCCTGCCTACAAGGAAATGACGTCACCGACACGCGTGAAAAAACTCACGCATGCGCACGAGGGTTCAAGCATGATTGGTGGAATCGCACGTCATTCAAATCCATATAGTTAAAAAAAAAATAAAAGGGTCGGTTTATTGTCTAATAGACCTCGTACTTATTACAGTTCTTTTAAATCAGGTCACAAAAGAGGGGTTGCGGTACAAATACATAATTCCCTACATTTTGAATTTATTAAACAAAAACGGGACAGTGAAGGCAGGTATATATTGGTTCAGGGGAAAATGGAGGGTAAATTGACTACTCTTCACTCTCGTTTATTTTCCACCACACTATGATCGGCATTTTTGGGAAAAAATTCTAGAAATAATATCTTCAGAGTCACAGGGTATATTAATATGCACAGGTGACGTTAATACAATATTGAATAAAAATGATACATCTAATAATAAGAGGATAGTCACACCACAAAGTAAATTGTTAAGGAAGGGCCTGGATGACCTACATTTACGGGATGTATGGCGGGAGATGCATCCAACGGAAAAAGATTTTACCTACTTTTCCCCCCCCTCACGCAGTATACTCATGGACAGATCTCTTCCTGGTATTCAGGAATGATAGACATAGAATAGAAATCTGTGATATAGGTACTAGGGATATATCAGACCATTCACCAATCTATTTAACGCTTCATTTGGATATAAGACCTAAAAAGACAATATGGAGACTAAATACAAGTTTATTAAATAATAAAAACGTTATAAAAGAGGTTAAAGCAGAAATAGAAAACTTTTTGCAATTAAATGACAATGAACAAGTCAATCCTAATATTTTATGGGACACTTTGAAAGCTGTTATAAGAGGGAAATTTATATCACTGAGTACAGCTATTAAGAGAGCAAAAGAAAAACAACTTAATGATCTGGAAAATACATTAAAAAGCTTGGAAAGTGAACATATTAGGAATCAATCTAGTCAGACCCTTGAATTAATTCGACAGGTAAGGACAAAAATTTTAGATATCCATAAAGAAGAGGAAGAAAAGAAATATAAATTTTGAAACAGACATTTTACGAAACAGGACCAAAGGCAACAAAATTACTTGCTAGGAAAATTCGTAAAAAACAAATGCAGCAATCAGTATGCGCAATAGTTGACCCCAAAACAGGGAAACTAGAAAACAATTTAGAAGGAATCGATAAAGCATTTCAAACATATTATAAGATATTATATACACAACCTGAACAAAGTAATCTAGAAGATGTTAAAATATTTTTAAAGTCATTAGATTTACCATCAATTGGAGAAACTCAATGAAAGTTTAACTAAACCAATAGATATGAAGGAACTGAAGATGATGTTAAGAAAACTAAAAAACAATAAAACACCAGGTACAGACGGCCTGCCAGCCGAGTGGTATAAAACGTTTGAAGAAGAATTATTACCGGTATTATTAAAATCACTGAATTGGACGCTAGTGAAAATGACCACACCACCATCATGGACAGAGGCGATTATAACAGTAATACCTAAGGAATGCAAGGATAAAATACTGTGCAGCTCGTATAGGCCAATATCAATTCTAAATCAAGATTACAAATTATATGCATCTATAATATCCAGTAGACTGAACTCATTTGTCCCAGACTTGACTGAGGAGGATCAGACCGGTTTTGTCAGTGGCCGACAAACTCAAGATAACATAAGATGTTCTCTTCATATAATTCACAATATTCAGGCAAAAAAGGAGAAAGCAGTACTGGTTAGTTTAGATGCTGAAAAAGCCTTTGACTTTGTTAGCTGGGAATATTTATTCTTAGTCTTGAAGCGATTTGATTTTTCTGAAAGTTCAATTAATAGTATTAGGACACTATACTCAGCACCTACAGCAAGAATGAAGATAAATGGACGTTTAACATACCGAATAAATCTGGAGAGATCTACCCGTCAGGGCTGTCCATTATCCCCTAGTTTATTCACCCTATACATAGAGCCACTAGCCCAGGCTATAAGAGGAAATAATAATATCCAAGGTATAGAAATAAATTCAAGAGAACACAAAATAGCGTTATACGCTGATGATGTTCTTTTATACCTCTCTAATCCAGAACAATCCATTCGGGCCCTTCTAGACTTACTAGACATATTTGGTACTTATTCAGGATATAAATTAAATATAGGTAAAACCCAAATTATGACTTTTAATTATTCCCCTTCAAAAGAGATTAAAAATAAAATCACCGTTGATTGGTCTAAGAAAGCAAATAGATATTTGGGGGTGTGGCTCACCCACAACCCAGGTGACTTGTATAGGAAAAACTTTGACAATGTAAATAGGAGGATTAAAGAAGAGTTCACACAATGGGCAACATATATATTTGATTTTAGTGCAAGAATTGAGGTGATAAAGATGTCAGTGTTGCCTAGATTATTATACTTATTTATGTCATTGCCTGTTAAAATTCCTCACTCACAGTTTCATGAATGGGACAAACAAATCAGATTTGTTTGGAAAGGACAAAAACCTAGAGTTAAATACAGTACACTGATGATCAAAAAAGAAAGAGGAGGATTTTCCCTCCCAAGTCTATATGACTACTATCTTGCGGCTCAACTTAAAACAGTTATACAGTGGTGTGACGATGCTTGTGAGGCTAGATGGAAGGAAATAGAAAGAAAATGTGGAAATATTCCAGTACAAGCTTTGATTGGCGATCAGAAACTAACAGAAGCATGTCAAAAGGAGTTAAATCCACTGGTTTCCTTTAGATTATCGACTTGGTTTGGGGTGGTGAAAAAACTAAATATGAGCGACCAGATAAGAGTTTTAAGATGGGCTGCATTTGACTCAGAGTTCAAACCTAATCAAATGGATTCAGCTTTTAAAAACTGGTCATATAAAGGTATAACTGTTATGTGCAGACGCAGGTTGAGGAGCGGACCAACGTCTAACCGAACCCAGCGCTAAATAACCAGAAAGCGGTTCCACAAACAAAACGGTTTTATTTCCCCTCCAGTGCAATAATTAGTGTACAACATAAATATTTGGTTTGTCTGGCGGCAGTGATGCCGGTAACGCGTTACTTAGTAACGCGTTAGTCTAATCTGACCACTTTTTTTTTAGTAACGAGTAATCTAACGCGTTAATCTTTCCAAATCAGTAATCAGATTAAAGTTACTTCTCCAAGTCACTGTGCGTTACTATTATTTTTGCATTGTGGGTCAATAGCAGCATTAAACTTGGTCTGTGGGCAGGAGGTCGGGGTTCGACTGAACTGCCCACTTTAAACGAGCTGTGAGCTTTTCATCCGTGGTTTTCTACAGCAGCTACAACTCGTCCTCACCTCTTAAAGCGCGGTGATAACAGCACACCTGCACTGAGATTTGCAAAGACATTTTTATACTTTTTTCCTCCTTTATTTAGAATTCTGAGCTGAGCCGCTCCGTATCTGCTGCTAAAAACAGCTGATCCTCCGCGACGCGTCAACAACTAACACTATTTTCCACTCAAATGCACCTAAACTCTCTTTCTGAGGACCACATGATGTGAAAACGCAATAAAACTTTCTTACCTGTAAATCTGGTCATGTTTTCTGCATAAATAAATGTTATCCATTCTTTGTGCTCAGACGCCAAAGCAGGGGCGAATCCAGATTGAATGGGGGCGTGGGGCAAGGATGTGGCCCCCCCCACAACACCCCTAGATTAAAGGTCCCGTTTTGAAGCCTTTTTTGTTTACTACAACTACTAATACTACTTATAATAATAATTTGGACAAGTAAAATGTTTAGAGAGAATTTAAATGTTAGAAAAATCTTAGAAAAAAATTCAATAGTTACATTTATAAACAATGTAGGTTAGAAGTGGCAAGTTTTACTGTTACAGTGCTGTCAACAGTTAAATATGAGGTCAAGAAAGACGTCTTTATTTTACTTTTTATAAAACAAGTATTTATTTTCATTGAAGTCAAGAAAGGGTGACTATAAAGTGAGTTTTGGCAAAACAGGTATCATTGTCATGTTGAGGTGGCAGAGGGTTGTTGTCAGCAGCTGGGAAAAATAACTAAAAAAGTAACTAGTAATCTAACTTAGTTACTTTTCCAATTGAGTAATCAGTAAAGTAACTAAGTTACTTTTTCAAGGAGTAATCAGTAATCAGTAATTGGATTACTTTTTCAAAGTAACTGTGGCAACACTGTCTGGCGGAGTGAAGGACGGCGCGCTCTCCAGCGCCCAAAAGGATCGAAGCCTCGGCACTTCTGGACTCAGATTCACCGCCAAACACCCCCCAGGTGGACACGACAAACTGACTCTGTGAAGGATGGAAAAAGGTGAGGTAAGTCAACAGAGCTACAGCAAATATCTTTCAGAGGCACACACTATCAGCAACACATTCAGGTCTGAATTTAAGCTTTATGTAAATGAGCAGCTTCTCACAACAGGTGGAGGATCATCAGTCCGTACGCCACGGCAGTGAGAAGCAAACTGCACAATTCTCATCAATGTTCAAATATACTGCGTAACAGAATGCCAAATTACTATTAATGATCATTCAGACAATAATCACCTCTGATGTGTGCTGACAGCATGTGTCCCTCACCCGTCCTCCTTCACAGGCACGATGTGTCAAACCCTGGCGCGGTCCTCAGCGTCTCACAAACGAACGTCACAAGGTCGAGTTCCCGGCAATTCTGCTTGAACCACTCATGGCTTAAATGCAGAACTCCATCTCATTATCTGCTTCAGCTGAAAGTCTTTAAGTTTGCACGTGAGCATCATCCACAGGTGCAGCTGTGAGGGTGCAGGATGAGGGTGAAGGACTCTTCTGCCAGCACCTTCTCCACAGACAAAAACCAGTTTGCATACCACCTGGAGAGCAAAGAAAAGAAAACAACACAAAAACATCCAGCCAAACCCCCCAACACACAACAATAACTGCATATTGTAAACTATTAAATAAGAATGCCATGCCGAGTTTCCAAAACCTGCAGCAGAAATTTAATATAGAAAACAGAGATTTTTTTTAGGTATTTACAATTACGTCAATATATATTTTCAAAAGTAGTGAAAGTGTCAGAAAATAATGGGATAATTCATCTGGTTATACAAGCTTACCATAATCAATGTAAATCGATCATTTCTAAACTCTATCAAGGCTTGTTGAATGGCAACTGCAAATCAACAGATTATATTAAAAAAAGATGGGAGAAAGAACTAAATATGGATATTTCAGATGAACAGTGGGACAATATGTGTGAATCTGCAATGTCAACTTCTTCCTCAAATTAATCAATCAATCAATCAATCAATTTTTTTTTTATATAGCGCCAAATCACAACAAACAGTTGCCCCAAGGCGCTTTATATTGTAAGGCAAGGCCATACAATAATGATGTAAAACCCCAACGGTCAAAACGACCCCCTGTGAGCAAGCACTTGGCTACAGTGGGAAGGAAAAACTCCCTTTTAACAGGAAGAAACCTCCAGCAGAACCAGGCTCAGGGAGGGGCAGTCTTCTGCTGGGACTGGTTGGGGCTGAGGGAGAGAACCAGGAAAAAGACATGCTGTGGAGGGGAGCAGAGATCGATCACTAATGATTAAATGCAGAGTGGTGCATACAGAGCAAAAAGAGAAAGAAACAGTGCATCATGGGAACCCCCCAGCAGTCTACGTCTATAGCAGCATAACTAAGGGATGGTTCAGGGTCACCTGATCCAGCCCTAACTATAAGCTTTAGCAAAAAGGAAAGTTTTAAGCCTAATCTTAAAAGTAGAGAGGGTGTCTGTCTCCCTGATCTGAATTGGGAGCTGGTTCCACAGGAGAGGAGCCTGAAAGCTGAAGGCTCTGCCTCCCATTCTACTCTTACAAACCCTAGGAACTACAAGTAAGCCTGCAGTCTGAGAGCGAAGCGCTCTATTGGGGTGATATGGTACTACGAGGTCCCTAAGATAAGATGGGACCTGATTATTCAAAACCTTATAAGTAAGAAGAAGAATTTTAAATTCTATTCTAGAATTAACAGGAAGCCAATGAAGAGAGGCCAATATGGGTGAGATATGCTCTCTCCTTCTAGTCCCCGTCAGCACTCTAGCTGCAGCATTTTGAATTAACTGAAGGCTTTTTAGGGAACTTTTAGGACAACCTGATAATAATGAATTACAATAGTCCAGCCTAGAGGAAATAAATGCATGAATTAGTTTTTCAGCATCACTCTGAGACAAGACCTTTCTGATTTTAGAGATATTGCGTAAATGCAAAAAAGCAGTCCTACATATTTGTTTAATATGCGCTTTGAATGACATATCCTGATCAAAAATGACTCCAAGATTTCTCACAGTATTACTAGAGGTCAGGGTAATGCCATCCAGAGTAAGGATCTGGTTAGACACCATGTTTCTAAGATTTGTGGGGCCAAGAACAATAACTTCAGTTTTATCTGAGTTTAAAAGCAGGAAATTAGAGGTCATCCATGTCTTTATGTCTGTAAGACAATCCTGCAGTTTAGCTAATTGGTGTGTGTCCTCTGGCTTCATGGATAGATAAAGCTGGGTATCATCTGCGTAACAATGAAAATTTAAGCAATACCGTCTAATAATACTGCCTAAGGGAAGCATATATAAAGTGAATAAAATTGGTCCTAGCACAGAACCTTGTGGAACTCCATAATTAACTTTAGTCTGTGAAGAAGATTCCCCATTTACATGAACAAATTGTAATCTATTAGACAAATATGATTCAAACCGCCCTAATGGTAGGGCTTCCTTGAGCAGCCTGGTAGGAATGGGGTCTAATAAACATGTTGATGGTTTGGATGAAGTAACTAATGAAAATAACTCAGACAGAACAATCGGAGAGAAAGAGTCTAACCAAATACCGGCATCACTGAAAGCAGCCAAAGATAACGATACGTCTTTGGGATGGTTATGAGTAATTTTTTCTCTAATAGTTAAAATTTTGTTAGCAAAGAAAGTCATGAACTCATTACTAGTTAAAGATAATGGAATACTCAGCTCAATAGAGCTCTGACTCTTTGTCAGCCTGGCTACAGTGCTGAAAAGAAACCTGGGGTTGTTCTTATTTTCTTCAATTAGTGATGAGTAGAAAGATGTCCTAGCTTTACGGAGGGCTTTTTTATAGAGCAACAGACTCTTTTTCCAGGCTAAGTGAAGATCTTCTAAATTAGTGAGACGCCATTTCCTCTCCAACTTACGGGTTATCTGCTTTAAGCTACGAGTTTGAGAGTTATACCATGGAGTCAGACACTTCTGATTTAAAGCTCTCTTTTTCAGAGGAGCTACAGCATCCAAAGTTGTCTTCAATGAGGATGTAAAACTATTGACGAGATACTCTATCTCCCTTACAGAGTTTAGGTAGCTACTCTGCACTGTGTTGTTATATGGCATTAGAGAACATAAAGAAGGAATCAGATCCTTAAACCTAGTTACAGCGCTTTCTGAAAGACTTCTAGTGTAATGAAACTTATTCCCTACTGCTGGGTAGTCCATCAGAGTAAATGTAAATGTTATTAAAAAATGATCAGACAGAAGGGAGTTTTCAGGGAATACTGTTAAGTCTTCTATTTCCATACCATAAGTCAGAACAAGATCTAAGATATGATTAAAGTGGTGGGTGGACTCATTTACTTTTTGAGCAAAGCCAATAGAGTCTAATAATAGATTAAATGCAGTGTTGAGGCTGTCATTCTCAGCATCTGTGTGGATGTTAAAATCGCCCACTATAATTATCTTATCTGAGCTAAGCACTAAGTCAGACAAAAGGTCTGAAAATTCACAGAGAAACTCACAGTAACGACCAGGTGGACGATAGATAATAACAAATAAAACTGGTTTTTGGGACTTCCAATTTGGATGGACAAGACTAAGAGACAAGCTTTCAAATGAATTAAAGCTCTGTCTGGGTTTTTGATTAATTAATAAGCTGGAATGGAAGATTGCTGCTAATCCACCGCCCCGGCCCGTGCTACGAGCATTCTGACAGTTAGTGTGACTCGGGGGTGTTGACTCATTTAAACTAACATATTCATCCTGCTGTAACCAGGTTTCTGTTAGGCAGAATAAATCAATATGTTGATCAATTATTATATCATTTACCAACAGGGACTTAGAAGAGAGAGACCTAATGTTTAATAGACCACATTTAACTGTTTTAGTCTGTGGTGCAGTAGAAGGTGCTATATTATTTTTTCTTTTTGAATTTTTATGCTTAAATAGATTTTTGCTGGTTATTGGTAGTCTGGGAGCAGGCACCGTCTCTACGGGGATGGGGTAATGAGGGGATGGCAGGGGGAGAGAAGCTGCAGAGAGGTGTGTAAGACTACAACTCTGCTTCCTGGTCCCAACCCTGGATAGTCACGGTTTGGAGGATTTAAGAAAATTAGCCAGATTTCTAGAAATGAGAGCTGCTCCATCCAAAGTGGGATGGATGCCGTCTCTCCTAACAAGACCAGGTTTTCCCCAGAAGCTTTGCCAATTATCTATGAAGCCCACCTCATTTTTTGGACACCACTCAGACAGCCAGCAATTCAAGGAGAACATGCGGCTAAACATGTCACTCCCGGTCTGATTGGGGAGGGGCCCAGAGAAAACTACAGAGTCCGACATTGTTTTTGCAAAGTTACACACCGATTTAATGTTAATTTTAGTGACCTCCGATTGGCGTAACCGGGTGTCATTACTGCCGACGTGAATTACAATCTTACCAAATTTACGCTTAGCCTTAACCAGCAGTTTCAAATTTCCTTCAATGTCGCCTGCTCTGGCCCCCGGAAGACAATTGACTATGGTTGCTGGTGTCGCTAACTTCACATTTCTCAAAACAGAGTCGCCAATAACCAGAGTTTGATCCTCGGCGGGTGTGTCGTCGAGTGGGGAAAAACGGTTAGAAATGTGAACGGGTTGGCGGTGTACACGGGGCTTCTGTTTAGGGCTACGCTTCCTCCTCACAGTCACCCAGTCAGCCTGCTTTCCCGGCTGCTCGGGATCTGCCAGAGGGGAACTAACGGCGGCTAAGCTACCTTGGTCCGCACCGACTACAGGGGCCTGGCTAGCTGTAGAATTTTCCACGGTGCGGAGTCGAGTCTCCAATTCGCCCAGCCTGGCCTCCAAAGCTACGAATAAGCTACACTTATTACAAGTACCATTACTGCTAAAGGAGGCCGAGGAATAACTAAACATTTCACACCCAGAGCAGAAAAGTGCGGGAGAGACAGGAGAAGCCGCCATGCTAAATCGGCTAAGAGCTAGTAGCTACGCTAAGCTAGCGGATTCCTAAAAACACGCAAAGTGAATAATGTGTAAATAATTTAGAGGTGATTCAGCAGAATGAGTGCTTTAGTTAAGGCACGTAAAGATTACACTGGGAAACAAATCGTAATCTAGATAACTAGATCAATCTAACTGCGCAGATTAAACAGCTAACAGATACAGAAAAACACCGCTGTGTTCCGGAACAGGAAGTGATACAATACCGCAGTGAGAGCCAACCACCAGTAGAGGCAAGCAAGGAGAGAGAGAGTTTTGTTGGAAAGGTTTGGTCCGATTTTTCATAACTCCAAAACAACAACAAGGGAGAAACTTGGGTGCTGTTAAGTGTTGGAGAGGTTGCGGGGACAAAGAGGCCAACCACACTCACATTTTCTGGTCCTGTCCAAAAATTACTGGATTTTGGAGTGGTGTTAAAGTGGAAATAGAACGGATTTTGGGTTTAGAATTGCAGCAACCCATTTTGACATTATTGCTAGGAGATCTCCCTGAGGAAATGTCAATAAATGATAGATACTTATTTAAAATCTTTGGTGCTGCAGCCAAAAAAACAATTACCCAAAAATGGCTTCTGCCAGACCCTCCAAAGCTGGAGGACTGGCTGAAAAGAAGAAACTCACAAAATGGAGAGATTAACATTTATGCTCAGACTGCAGCCAGATCTTTATGTAACAAAGTGGGGGAAATGGACTAAATTTACAGGAAACTGATGTGTGGCTGGTCTTAAGTTCCCTCTGAATATTAAATTCATTGCTGCTCTTAAAATTGTTTTGAATATGATCATGTTTATACCTGTTTACTTTAAATGCTTATTATAGGACTGAATTTGATTTTAGTAGCCGACTGTTATATTGTTATTGTTATATTGTTTTGTGGTGTGTGTATAATTAAGTGAAAAATTCAATAAAAACTAAGTGTCAAAAAAAAAAAAAAAGAATAAAATACAGCTTACATGGCCTGATTCCTGCTCCAGAAGCAGCAGGAGCAGCAACAGAAGCAGCAGCTATTGATGTCTCGGGATGTTTGGACCTCAGGTGTCACTGAAGATGTATTGTTACTGTACCTCAACTCTTGAGCACAAATCAAGCATTTGACCTTTTTGGGGCTTATTAGATCAAAGTGCTCCCAAGCGATTGATCGTGCTCTTTTTGGAACTGGCTCCTCCATGTCCCTTCCTCACCACTACTCACTCTCTCTCACACATGCACACTCACACCTTTCTCACACCTTTCTATTCAACAAAATCACAGCTCTTCAGTCACTCAGCTCAGTCTCTGATCTACCTATAATATATAGTCTGACCTATAACCTATGTTGATGTACTGTGTGAATAAATGTTGTATATGTTGTGTGCGGTGTGTGTCTGTCTATGTTAGATCCTATGTGTATGTACTAAATGAACTCTAAACTAGACCTAAATATAAACTAATGCTTTCCTTGGTTCCGATTCACGTGCTAATTGGCAATAACAGTGTCGCTAGCGATCTCCTCCTCTCAAAAACCCACGGTTTGAGCTGCGATTCAGATCTCATTTAAATACTTGGTGGGTCATATTGAAACGCCCAGATTATGCAAAGCTCGACACGTGGTGTGACGTAATGTGGCCTCGCTCGCAGTGGTCACGTGATGGGGGCGTGCTCGAAACGCTGCTCACTGACACTTTTGGTTCAAAAAGCTCGATGCTGTGTTGAGCAGACTGACTCGAGCTTAACATCACTAGTCTATACGTTCAAACAATAATTAAAAAAATACTGTCATCACGCTTTACTCTCACTCAGTCAGTCTCTTACAACGGTGCAGCCTAAATACACGAGCTTTCCAGGAGCGCACCCAATTCATTACGCACGCTCAGAGACACGTCCCCTCCGGTGCGCACTTTTTTTTGGGGGGGGGAGCGACCCCTGTGATAAACTCATCGCCCCCTTAATATTTTTTTTCTGGCACCGGGTCTGAGATGAGATCAAAGGGAAACCCTCTGACAGTGAAAAAGAAAGAGACAGAAGAAAAAGAGGATGACTGGACCTTGGCAGAGGTATGTGTGTTACGTTCCCCCGTGATTTCTATTCATTTACTGAAATTCCAACGGGTTGTATGATCCATAACTCAGAGGCAGGAAAAGTCACACCCAGTCTAGAACATGTATGTTATGTCACTGCGGTTTAGTCATTTCTGAGAACAAATTACACCCATTTTATTACAGTCAAAATGTCAAAATTAAATTTTTTGTTCTTGAATCAGAGCAGATTGAGTCAAAAGATAAAGTTCCTGTTATTTTAAGTAAAAACGACCTGCTGCAATAAAAAACATACTTCAACAGTCCACTTCTCAAACACTTTGTGGGTGTGCCACACCGAGGGCAAACAAACTTTAAACCCCCGTCACACCTACGCCAATTGAGGCCGAATGGCGCCAGAATGACACATCCGGCCTCAATCTGGAAGTATTGAGGTGCAGTCTGAAGACGAACAGACGGCAGTCTGTGAGCATCTACATATTTGGTTCCATTCGCTCGGCTGTCCCAAGTGTGTTGCACATGTTCAAAACACTCTTGCCGCCATCGAGATGGGACGCACATCTGACGGCACTCTACGAGGTCTGTCAATAAAGTATAGGTCCTTTTTATTTTTTTCAAAAACTATATGGATTTCATTCATATGTTTTTACGTCAGACATGCTTGAACCCTCGTGCGCATGCGTGAGTTTTTCCACGCCTGTCCGTGACGTCATTCGCCTGTGAGCACTCCTTGTGGGAGGAGTCGTCCAGCCCCTCGTCGGAATTCCTTTGTCTGAGAAGTTGCTGAGAGACTGGCGCTTTGTTTGATCAAAATTTTTTCTAAACCTGTGAGACACATCGAAGTGGACACGGTTCGAAAAATTAAGCTGGTTTTCAGTGAAAATTTTAATGGCTGATGAGAGATTTTGAGGTGATACTGTCGCTTTAAGGACTTCCCACGGAGCGGGACGTCGTGTAGCGGTCCCAGGCGCCATCATCAGCCTGTTTCAAGCTGAAAACCTCCACATTTCAGGCTCTACTGATCCAGAACGTCGTGAGAGAACAGAGAAGTTTCAGAAGAAGTCGGTTTCAGCATTTTATCTGGATATTCCACTGTTAAAGGAGATTTTTTTTAATGAAAGACGTGCGGACGGATTGCAGCGACGCTCCGCCACAGGAAAAACACCTCTGTTGGAAGCCTTAAGGACAAGTTGGAACATGTCCAGCTGTTAAACAATTTCTCATATACTCACTCCACTGAAAGCCATCAAAAGCCGCCTGGATTTTACAAATGGTTATCAACACGGAGGTGTTTTTCCTGTGCCGCCGCACCACGCCTGCTGACATGTTGTGCCACGTCTGTCCACCTCCAAAGGACCCCGGCCAGGGAGGGCAAAAGGAATGTTGACATGTAATAACATGTATGTGGCACTCTGTGTGCATCAGAGGTCCGTGCAGCGCCCCACAACGCAGTTGCATGGGATGTCATCGCTGTAATACACATATTGTTACATGAAAATTTAGTAACATATGTCTTATATATTATATTCCAATTCTAAGGTGGAACTATGCCAGTATACAAAAAGGTATATCTAAATATCTAAAAAGGAAGAGTAAAATAGGAGAGTAGAAAAGAGTAGAGTAGAGCCACTTAGGTGCCTCCTAAGTCTGTAGCAGGTATGATGTGGAAATGTTTGCCCAGCACATGACAACATAAATAAACATGCAACTCACCTCCGGTACCTTGCGTGCTACAGCGCAGCGCAGACAGCTGGTCAAGTCCCTTTCACCCGCTGTGCTGTGTGCTGGCAAAATTGATCGGCTCACAAATGCATAATCCACCTCTGGCACAAATAAATCCCATGTGAAGTGGCGTTCCACACGATAATCCAACTACAGTTGTGTTAAGATGCGTCAAGTAAAATGGCCACAAAAAAGAGTTAAAACAAAGAGAGAAGAAAAAGTTTGATGGCTGCGTCTGAAGAATGTTGTGCACATGTTGGAATTTGGCGCACTGCCAGCACAGTTCAGCAGCAGTTATGGAGTCCAGATGGACAAATAAAATCTAGCAATGCATGTATCTACTGATCAAACACCTAAAGGCATTTTTTGCTGGACTGTACACCAGCACGCCATCACTGACAGCTGTCAGTCTTTTTGTGCGCTCTCTGGATAGACAACTCCTGTGCTTACGTGTGCACGTGTGCCACACGTGCACATGGAATGGCTCGTACAGCCAATATAAACACACATACACACAGCTGAGCGAACATTTCGGCCACACATTCACACGCTGGTTTAATCACGTGTTCTATGCACGCAGGCACACGCGTGCCGTGCACACTCACGTAGTGGCTCGTTCAGCTATTATGAACATACATGCGCAGCTAAGTGACCATTTCATCTGGCCACACACTCGCGTGCTGTTTAGATCACTTGTTCTACGCACGTGCACGCACATACTCCGTCATGTAAGACACACACACTCCTGCCAGCGCACCCTCTTCCTGATTAGAGGTCAGTGAGCACTGGGAATGTGAGGACGAGCTGTGATTGCATGGGTGAGTGAGTGACAGCTCCAATGTTGGTGGCACGTGACAGCAGTCTGTGTCATCCAACTGTTGTTTAAAATATGTTTGGGCTGTATCCTGCAGGTGTGCATGAGGCAGTCTGGCTGCGTTCTGACACAGCTGACCATGCCTCTTTCAGCCCCTCCCGACCACGTACAGATTATGACCATATTTGGCGTGTCGTCTTGGTTCCTGCACATTCTTGCTATGTGTGACGGGAGCTTTAGGGGCGTGTCTCATACAGCAAGGAGTTCAAAGACTGACTTCTGTGACATAATGTTGGAAAAGTCTATAATGAGACATAACAAGACTAAATTGCATTTATAGTAGGGAAATTTTTCCATGCACAGGCAGAAAGACTTACAGGAATCCAAACCACATTCAAATTTAAAAAGTAGCAACAATTTGGACAATGACCCCTTTAAAGTTAAAGCCTGATGTTTCAGTACAGTCATTCAAGTGAAAAAGCGTAAGAGCTGCCACACTGTGGGCTGCTGCATGAGAAGGAGATCAGCTATGACTCACATTTCTAGATTTCATAAATGTCTGTTTAATTACACCCAGTCAGCTTGTCTCACTGGGTTTTGGGGATAAAAATATCCCACCTGCAGCCTGCCACCTTATGAAGTTTTCTCTACCGAGCACACACAGATTCTACTGCCTTTTTGGCAGTAAAGACATTTACTACAACGAATCTTAAAGACAAACTGAGATTAAATCTTCCAGCGCGCAGTGGAGATGCTGTGCCGCAGCCTGCAGTCCATCATCCCTCTCAGCCTCCCGTATTATCTCTTTCATCCACCCGATGAAATGACTTGTTGATGGGTCATCTGCCCACTGTCAGCGCACACTTTATCTGAGCATCAGCAGAACCCAGCTAAAAGAATCAGCTGCTGCTCACCAAAGCCGCCGTGCATGCAGCTCCACAACGCGCGTGTGTGTGTGTCTGCCTCTCAGGTGGCTGTTAATTTGCGATCTTGTGAAACACAGCTTATCCTGCACACATCAAACCTCGGCGGGCGCAGCAGGTCGTCGCACAGATGCACACCACTGTGATGCCACTGCAGGTATCTGGCAGGACGTCATCCTGCTGCTGCAACGTGTGTTTGCTTAAATTCTCAGGGGATCACGTCTTTACACACAGATGGCAGCTGGTCGATCAGTGGACTTTGCTTCAGCTGGGCTGAATGTTGGATTTTAAAGGAGTCACATACGTTCATGCACATTTTAAGCAAGTTAATACGGCAGCACGGTGGTTAGTGGTTGCCTCACAGCAAGAAGGTCATGGGTTCGATGCCCACCTGTGGCCTTTCTGTGTGGAGTTTGCGTGTTGTCCCCATGTTTGCGTGGGTTTGCTCTGGGTGCTCCGGTTTCCTCCCACATTTAAAAGACATGCAGGTTAGGTAAACTGAAAATTTTATAATTGTCCAGGTCTCCCTTGCAAAAGAGGTCTTGATCTCAATGGGCCTAACCTGGTTAAAATAAAATACAGTTTAGCACATAAACAGGTATGTTTGCAACCAAACTGACCTTATAAACACTGAGCTTGTTTTATCTGGTCCTCCAAGTTACATTTTGAAGTGACTTACATGTTGTAATATGCTGTATTATCATCCACAAAAAACATACAACACTATCAACTAGATGGCAACGTCTTCAGGCGTGACAAGGCGCTCCTGTACGCTGATCTGAATGGGGTACTGGCTGATCCACATTCTGTAGCAGGAGGTGGCGACATTGCACCATTAAAACAAGAAACAAGCTCTGCTGGGTGTTCGACAACAAGTGAAATCAAAAAATCATGCTCTCAACCTGGAAAACCATGTTTTTGAATAAAAAGAAGAAATAACCTGCATACCCTGTTGAATAAAGTACATCCAATATAGGCCCTGAGACCTGATGGTGCCAGTGTTTATCTTCGGATTCTGTAGTGTGCATCAAGTGAGAGTCAACACTTTCCCCTGGACAAAATGCCAGTCAAACGCAGGTTACTTCACCCTTCCAAGACCAATACCCATTTATAGCTGGGTTGACTGGGACAATCCAGATAAACCATCATGACCAAGGACACAAGCGTGAGTGGGATTCAAACCAGGTCTACATATTGCCATGCCTTCTCCACTGAGCTACCTGTTCTGCATCTTGAATAAAGACTGGTAATAATCTTCATACTACTTGGCACTCAACTTGTTTGTACTTTGTAAAGCAACTAGACCAACAACAAGGAGGATAACTATCAGGGGTGCCACCAGGGATCTTGGTCCCCATGAAAAGAAATGTTACTGGGCCCCGCTATGTTGCCATGACTGTTTTCATGTACGTTCACCATCTTCATTGAATTTTCCAGCATGTCCTACGTCTTTGGTTATCATGCTCCAGCTGCCTCATGGGCTACTCGGGTGTAGTCCATTACATAAAGATAAACACAAGATGAACACTAGAGCGGACGTTGTCATTCAGTGAAGCAAACAGTAATAAGTATCTTAGGCCACTGTGTTGGGAGACGGACTGAATGATGTGAACAAAGCAACACGCTCACTGCTTCGACCACAAAACTAAAAGAAACGCTTTGGGTGGGTGATCCTGTCTGCAAACTGTTGTTGCTATTTAATATGTGTATATTTCTATGTGTTAATAGAACAGAATGTGACAGGAGAAAAGTTACTGTCAAAATATCATTTAATTTTACATTGTATTAATATTTTATAATTGTGTTTATAAAAATGGACGTAATAAGAAGTCCCTTCTCCTTCTCATGTTTTAAACAGTAGATCTGAGGTGGATCTGAACATATGGCACAAGCTCTAAGTTGGAGGCTTTTCCTGACACAGTGCCACATTACATGGAGAATGGGCACGAGTAGCCTTAGACCCAGAACCTTCTGAAACTGGAGCACATTTAACCGCTTGGCCATCACACATATTTATGCAACACTTTCCACCTGTACACTCACCAGCCGCTTTATTAGGTACACCTTGCTAGTATCGGGTTGGATCCCCTTTTGTCTTCAGAACTGCCTTAATTCTTTGTGTCAAAGATTCAACAAGGTGTTGGAAACATAGATGTTGGTCCATACTGACATGATGACATTATGCAGTCGTCCGTTCAACCAGTCCATTCACCTCTGACCTCTGACATCAACAAGGCATTTTCATCCACATAATTGTCACTCACTGGATAGCTGCTCTTTTTCAGACAATTCTCTGTAAACCCTAGAGATGGTTGTGTGTGAAAATCCCAGTAGATCAGCAGTTTCTGAAATTCTCAGACACCATGGCACCAATAACCATGCCATGTTCAAAGTCACTTAAACCCCTTTCTTCCCCATTCTGGTGCTCAGTTTGAACTTCAGCAAGTCGTCTTCATCACAGCTAGATGACTAAATGTACTGTAATGTGCTGATTAGCTGTTTGTGTTAACAAGCAATAGAACAGGTGTACCTAATAAAGTGGCCAGTGGGTGCATTAATGTAATTAATGTATTTTCAACAATTATGTTACAGATGTTTGATAAGAACCTGTAATAATTCAAAAATATAATTATATTTACAATGGAAGTGTGACTGATATGTACTGCATGTATACAGACAAGAATTCTAAAGAATTTATTCCAAATACAATGCATGAGGTGGAACACATGGCAGTCCTGCCTTTTCCGTATTTGTGCACTTTATTCTGGGAAGCACTTTGTATATACACTTGACTGCCAGTTTATACAGGTACAAGCAGTGAAAAGTAATGTTGCCACATCGCAAATCCTTCTTTGTGAAGAAGTGAAAGTGCTCCCTTACAAAAATCAATCCCACCAGTGGCCACTGGACAAGACCCGCTGGTGAGGTGCCGTGTCTGGGTTCACTTTGTTCTGGAGAAGGTTCGCTTTCCATATCCATATACGAGGTCTGTCCATAAAGTATCGTACCTTTTTATTTTTTTCAAAAACTATATGGATTTCATTCATATGTTTTTACGTCAGACATGCTTGAAACAACTTTTTAAGTTGATTCTTTGTCAGTGTGGAAAGACGTTTGAGATGTTAATTTTAAATGGTTGACAAAATGTGACTTGGCACAAAATAACTGGTTTAAATGAAAAGGGGAGGAGCTACACTGCCACACCCACTAACCAGCTCAGTGGGCGTGTCAAACAGCAAACAGGAGTCCAGATATGGTCGTTGGTGACACATCTCAGGTTTAAAGTTTTCTTCTAGTCGGTTAGTTTCTAATGTACAAACACAGAACTGTGGGACTTTGAAGATGTTTACTGTAAAATCTGGACCATAATTAACTGTTATCTGTAGAATACGAGCCAATTAAATGGCTCAAAGCTATTTTATCACACTGAGATCAAATCTGAGCGTTCAGGCGTATCAGCAACATCAAACTATTTAAAATGTTGTCACTGACATGTGTTCCATCCCCACATTTTTTAAATGCAGTCGTCTTAATGTTTTCATAGTGAAATATAACAAAAAGAAAATTTAGAGAACCAAGAAGTAACAGCATGCAAAAACAATTAGATTCTACAAAAAGAAGAAATGAAACACAGGTTATCTGCTTTCTGTTTTAAAACACTTTTCCTTCCTTAATCCAGTTCAGGAACATTAAAGTGTATGAAATAATGATTTGAACCCAGCACACGATGAGCCACAAAATGAGTGATTTGTGTAATTACCTGAAAAAGTCTCTGTCCATTGGTTCCGGATGCAAACATGCAGAACTATAGCTATCTGACACTGTCAAAACATCACGGCGTAAAAAAGAGGTGTGAGCGGCGGATGAGAGTGGACGTGCGTGCACCTGACGTGATGGTTGGGTGATGACAGAGGAGAGTCTATTTTTAGCTCAGGGTGGCGGAGTGATGGGTGGATTAGGGGGGTTGCTGTTCAAATTGCTCTCCTCTCCTGGGTTTTGGTGAATAATGGCAACACGTCACTGTCTTGGGGGGGGGAACAAACCTCACACAACCAATTTGGCAAAACACGACGACTTACAATGTGAAGAGAATTTGAAGCCCTGTTGCAGAAACATGGAACGCTGCACAGCAATTTGGGGGCAGATTATCATAAAGATGTGATTTTGAACATTTCATTTTAATTATCTGTGAGATACCTTGATGGTGCGTGCATAAGGTGTGACTCAAATACGTTTGAGGCGTGTCTGATGCATTGCTATTTACACAACACTAAACCTCAAAACTGCAAAACAAAGCATGAAAGGGCTGGATTAAATAATCACATTATTTATGGTCGTGTTGATTAGATTAGATAGAACTTTATTGATCCCTTGGGAAGACTCCCTCAGGGAAACTGAGGTTCCAGCAGCACTGTATAGCAGCACACAGAGTAAGAAGCACACAGAGTATTAAAAGTGAAAGTAAGAATAAAAAAGGTTGCAGTATAAGTAAGTTGCTCATCAGCATAAGGGACAAAACTGTAAATTGATTTTTGGGTGTCAGCCCATCTTATTTTCACCAAAGTTAACTTCTCAAATGAAGTGGCAAATGATCTTCTGCTTGCAAAGGATTCTGACACCACTACGGTTCCGATGCTGTTAGATCTCAGTGCTGCGTTTGACACGGTGGATCAGCATATTGTACTAAATAGGCTGGAGAATCATTTTGGGATTATTAGGAGTGCCCTTGCATGGTTGACATCATACCTGACCAGTCATGCAGGAGCAGGGGGGGAAAAAAACGGAGCTGATGCAGAGTCACTACATTTGTAGTCACTACAAAACTTCAAACATGACTGAAGCTGTTCAGACTACAACCCCTGGCAAAAATTATGGAATCACCGGCCTCGGAGGATGTTCATTCAGTTGTTTAATTTTGTAGAAAAAAAGCAGATCACAGACATGATGTTGTGTGGGCCGCTGAAGAGGAGGTACTGCTGGCCCACCACCACCAGAGGGCGCCCTGCCTGGAGTGCGGGCTCCAGGCACCAGAGGGCGCCGCCGCCTCACGGGAGCAGCCAAGGTGACAGCTGTCACCCATCACCTGAGACAGCTGACGGCAATCATCAGTGGGGTATATCAGCGGGACGGCATCTCCACCTCATTGCCGAGATATTGTTTCTACCTGAGAGGTAACGTATCAAAGCTAACGGAGTGTATCCTTTTGGATTTGTGCTTAGTTTGTGGATTACTGTTCCAACGAGAGGTGGAGTACCAGGTCCGACACGCGGAGGCAGTGGCCACCTGGGAGTTCGGGACTTGGCGGCTCCAGTATTCCCGGGGTCCTGTGGCGGAGGAAGCCGTGTGGTTCCGGTCTTACCTTGGAGAGGCGTCTCCTATCTTCGAGCCTGCCCACACGACACTTTTGTGAATTGACTGTTGTCCATTTCCGTGATTGGTTGTATTCGTTGTGCACATTCACAACAGTAAAGCGTTGTTATTTGACTTACTCCATTGTCCGTTCATTTGCGCCCCCTGTTGTGGGTCTGTGTTCCTACACTTTCACAACACATGACACAAAACTAAAGTCATTTCAAATGGCAACTTTCTGGCTTTAAGAAACACTATAAGAAATCAAGAAAAAAAGATTGTGGCAGTCAGTAACAGTTACGTTTTTAGACCAAGCAGAGGAAAAAAATATGGAATCACTCAATTTTGAGGAAAAAATTATGGAATCACCCTGTAAATTTTCATCCCCAAAACTAACACCTGCATCATACCAGATCTGCTTGTTAGTCTGCATCTAAAAAGGAGTGAACACACCTTGGAGAGCTGTTGCACCAAGTGGACTGACATGAATCATGGCTCCAACACGAGAGATGTCAATTGAAACAAAGGAGAGGATTATCAAACTCTTAAAAGAGAGTAAATCATCACGCAATGTTGCAAAAGATGTTGGTTGTTCACACTCAGCTGTGTCTAAACTCTGGACCAAATACAAACAACATGGGAAGGTTGTTAAAGGCAAACATACTGGTAGACCAAGGAAGACAAAGCGTCAAGACAGAAAACTTAAAGCAATATGTCTCAAAAATCGAAAAATGTACAACAAAACAAATGAGGAATGAATGGGAGGAAACTGGAGTCAACGTCTGTGACCGAACTGTAATAATCCGCCTAAAGGAAATGGTATTTACATACAGAAAAGCTAAACGAAAGGCGTCATTAACACCTAAACAGAAAAAAACAAGGTTACAATGGGCTAAGGAAAAGCAATCGTGGACTGCGGATGACTGGATGAAAGTCATATTCAGTGATGAATCTCGAATCTGCATTGGGCAAGGTGATGATGCTGGAACTTTTGTTTGGTGCCGTTCCAATGAGATTTATAAAGATGACTGCCTGAAGAGAACATGTAAATTTCCACAGTCATTGATGATATAGGGCTGCATGTCAGGTAAAGGCACTGGGGAGATGGCTGTCATTACATCATCAATAAATGCACAAGTTTATGTTGATATTTTGGACAATTGAAAGGATGTTTGGGGATGATGAAATCATTTTGTTGTGTGGGCCGCTGAAGAGGAGGTACTGCTGGCCCACCACCACCAGAGGGCGCCCTGCTTGGAGTGCGGGCTCCAAGCACGAGAGGGCGCCAGACCCAGAAGAAGTGACAGCTGTCACTCATCCTCTGCACCAGCTGTCACTCGTTCATCATCACCACCATAAAAGCCGGACTGCAACTCCACCTCCCCGCCGAGAAATCGACTACCATTACCAAGGTAATTTCTCTGCTGAATTTAAACTGTGACTTACGTCTGATCTGTTTGCAGCCGTTGTCCTGTGGTGCCCTTTCAGCTGGGTTGGCGGTCAGTGAGAGAAGCGACGTCTTCGCCTCTCACTCCATCCAGATAAGTGGTTACAGGAGCTGCTAGTGTGTTCCTAGTTTGGAGGTGGAGGTGCTCCCTCCTCACTGTGTTTGGACTGAGAATTACTGAGTGTGCGGACTCACACTCACTCATCATATTTCTGCTTTCTTCCAGCAGTACCAGGGTCGACAGCCGAAGACAGAGGCCACCTGGGGACTCGGGACTTGGCGGCTCCGGTGTTCTTCAGACCGTTGGTGGTGGAAGCCGTGTGGGACGCGGCTTCTCTCTCGTCGGGGGTCTTCTATCTTCGAGCCTGCCCACACGTCACCTGGTGTTAAATTGACTGTGCAAATTACTGTACGTTTCGTTGTGTATTATCACAACATTAAATTGTTACCTTTTTGGCTTATTCATTGTCCGTTCATTTGCGCCCCCTGTTGTGGGTCCGTGCTACGACACCTTCCCAACACATTTTTCAAGATAATGCATCTTGCCATAGAGCAAAAACTGCAAAAACATTCCTTGCAAAAAGACACATAGGGTCAATGTCATGGCATAGGGTCAATGTCAATGAGCAGATCTGATTTGATGCAGGTGTTAATTTGGGGGATGAAAATTTACAGGGTGATTCCATAATTTTTTCCTCAGAATTGAGTGATTCCATATTTTTTTCCTCTGCTTGGTCTAAAAAAGTAACCGTTACTGACTGCCACAATCTTTTTTTCTTGATTTCTTATAGTGTTTCTTAAAGCCAGAAAGTTGCCATTTGAAATGACTTTAGTTTTGTGTCATGTCTGTGATCTGCTTTTTTTCTACAAAATTAAACAACTGAATGAACATCCTCTGAGGCCGGTGATTCCATCATTTTTGCCTGGAGGTCATCACATACTATCAATGATTTTGAAAATCTGGATGAAATTTTTGAACAATTCAAAACTGGATCCCAATTTCAAATCTTGTGCCGATGACGGCCGTAACTGTTACAAACAGCGAGTAAAATAAGTAATGAGCATGTTACCATTTTTACCAATAAACATATTTCTAAAGGTACTATTGACATGAAATTTTCACCAGATGTCAGTAACAACCCAAGTAATCCACACATACAAAAAAATCAAACCATAGATGGTAGCTCCAGTCTGCACACTGCTGTCTTCTCAGCCTTCAGCACTGACAGGCTGAACTTCTCTAACAAATCAAGTAATGCTGTGGGCGGGACTTTGCTACAAACCAGAAAACAGTGATTCATATTTTAAAAGAGTGGTTTGGGCTAACTGCCCCTCAGTGCCTGAAGTAAGGGGCTGTTTGCTCCATATGATGGATACTTCTCAGACATCAGTTGGTCTATGTGAAGCAGAATAAATTAAAGTAAATGATAAATGGAGTGCATTTATATAGCGCTTTTCCAGCTGCATCAGATGCTCAAAGTGCTTTACAATGATGCCTCACATTCACACAAACACACACACACCGATGTTAGGGTGCTGCCATGCAAGGTGCTCACTACACAACTTGAGGATTAAGGACCTTGCCCAACAGCCCTGACTGATTTTCCAGTTAAGCTGGGGTTTGAACCGGGGATCCTCTGGTGTCAAGCCCAACGCTTAACCACTAGACCATCACCTTCCCAAAAGTAGGATTGATAATGTTTTGTAATCTATTGTAAAAGCCACAACTTGAGGCAATTTAACTTAAATGATGCAAATTTCACATTTCTGTTATTTCAAGTCATTTTATGTTATGGAAATATGTGTAGGTCATAAATAACAGTTAAAAGGATAAAACACGTTCATATTTGATGGTCATAGCATTTGCTCCATGCTTCAAAAATGTCTCACAGTGTAAAACTGTCTGATGGAAAAAGCTCCTCAGTCAGAGTGTAAATGCAAATTTATACACCGTATCTTTAATCCAGTGAGGCAGAGAGCTCCATCACACAGTTTAACACTGTCAGATTGACAGGTTATTTTCTTTCTATATTTGTGAGTGGGACTGCATTACATTTTTTTAACAATATGATCCCTTTAATAATTGTCTTATTTTAACAAGAGCTGAACCAGGGGCCCGTTCTATGAAGCAAGCTCAGAAAGCAGCACTTAATGTGAAACACCTGACTTGAATAAGCCTAACAAATGAGATGAAGCTGAAGCGGTTCCATCAAGGCCGAGCCACGTTCACACAATCAAACTAAGTCAAGAGAAGTTCAGCCAGACAGATTAACTGCGTGTGCCAGAGCATGAGGTCGAACACAGATCAACTGGATTCACAACAACAAAATGTAAAGAGCGAGCAGCAACGTTCACGGCCTCAGAGCAGCACTTAGAATGGAGACCTATGAGGATTTTAAACATCTAATAAGGAAAAGAGGGAACACAGCAGCAAGAAATAAACTCAAAGAGAAAGGCTGGCATTGACTAAATGTGTACAATTAACATACCAATGCAATGCATTCTGGGTAAAATGTACTGATGAATAAATGTGTCCTTATTCTGCAGATTGCAATGCTTTTATGCTGCTGCTGTGGTGAACATGTTTCTTAGATCTTGTTAAAATTATGTCCGTAGGTGTTTTTGATGTCTAAATTATGAAACAAGTTGACACCATAAGTGAGTGGTTGGGTTGGACTATAAACTTCAAAATGCAGACCTTTGTGCTGTTGGAGTGATTCCAGAAATGTCTCCTGCTTGCTCCCAAAAAGCAGATAATGTCAAAATTGAATTTTTTTCTGGAGTCTGACTTGTTGTGTGTTTCAACCTTCAAACTAATGTATCACTCCATAAAAAAAATTGAAACTCTTTTTTATTCAGTATGATGGAGTTTTAGGGCCACATTGAATTTCTTTTATTTTTTGGACTTCGAGAATAAAATAGTAATATTATGAGAAAAAAGTTGTAATATTACGAGAATAAAGTCGTAACCTTACAATAAAAAAGTCGTAATATTACAAGAAAAAGTCGAAATATTATATTATGACTTTATTCTTGTAATATTATGACTTTACTCTTATAAAATTACGACTTTATTCTCATAATATTACAACTTTATTCTCGTAAAATTACAACTTTTTTCTCTGAAAATTATGACTTTATTCTCCAAGTCTAAAAAAAAAAAAAAAAATCAAAAAATGTGGCCCTAAAACACTGCCGTAATTCAGGGATACATTAGTTTAAATAACTTAGTGTTTTCGGAGTGTTTTTATGGAGTGATACCTTAGTTTAAAGTTATTTAAATTAAGGTATCACGCCATAAAACAAATTAGAACTTTTTTTAGGGAGTGATACATTATTTTAAATAACTTTAAGCTATGTATCACTCCATAAAAAATGTAACAAAAAATTATGGAGTCATACATTAATTTAAACAACTTTAAGCTATGTATCACTCCATAAAAAAAATTAAAACATGTTTTAATTATTAAGTTGTCAGCTTTCATGAACAAGCACAACAAATTTCTGGAATTGTTCCAACATCACTACACTCCAACAGCACGAAGCTCAACATTTTGAAGTTGATAATCCAATCCAACCAGTCACTTATAGTGTCAAGTTGTTTCATAATTTATACATCAAAAACACCTACAGACATAATTTTAACAAGATCTGCGAAACTTCAACATGTTCAACACAGCAGTAGCATAAAGCATTGCAATCTGCAGAATAAGGACACGTTAATTTATCAATACATTTTACCCAGAATGCATTGCACTGGTCCAACTTGAAGTGGTGTCCAGTAATTGTTCATGTTTCGGTGTGTGCATTGGTGTTCCATTCCATTTTATTTATTTAACAGTGAATATGGTTTTGTCTATTTGACTCTTTTACTTCTTATAATAGAAGTGTTTTTCTTTTCTTTTCTTATTGCTTCAATAACCTAACATATGAATGAGTGAACCCTCCCTCCTCTCCTCTCCTTTCACTCCTCCCCCCCCCCAGTCCCCTCTACTCTTTCCCCTCCCCTCCCTTCTCCTTGATTCAAAAACCATCTCTGCTGTTTAGCATTTTCTCCTGTTGAGAAAACATGGAGCTTTTTGGAAACATGAAGCCTTTAATCTGTAAAATAAACCGTTAATTTCTGAATGTAACCACAGTTATGGACACAGGAGGAACTGTGGTTTACTTAATGAAGGATTTTGATGTTTTTTCTTTTACTCAGATGAAGAGAGATGCTTTCAGCTGTGCGCTCCAGCTTCACTCTGAGCTGCAGTGCACAGCGCGTGAAGGCAGGACTTGGCAACTGCAACGCTGCATGCAGCGCTACAAAAATAAACTGTCATATCGGCAGTATAAATGGCTCATACCAATATCCGCAAAAATGCTGAATATCAGTGCCGATAATCGGTTGACCCCTAATACTCATGGCATTGGTTACAGAAGGATTTCAAAACCTCTGAGTGTTCCAGTGAGCACTGTAGGGCCATAATCTGGAAGTGGAAAGAACATTATTTCACCATAAATCAGCCATGACCAAGATTGGTGACAGAGGACTGAAAATAATTTTTCAGTCCAAGGGTGTTGGACAAGAACCAAGGACCACTTGTGGAGAGTTTCAGAAATACCTGGAATTAGCAGGTACATTTGCTTGATTTATGTTTCTACAACTCCAAAACTTTGTGGCCATGCAATGACATCAATATGCATGTGACCCTTTTAAAGTTCTCTGTCACGTTGGTGGGTGTCTTTATGAAATTTACTGCAGAAACAGTGGCTTTTTATGGATTAATTTGTCCCTCAGTGAGCTCTACTTCTTTGTAAATCATCAACCTCCAACATTACAGTAAGTGCAATTTCCCTCCATGAATTGGCCATTTGCGAGTCTTTGTAGTTTTCTGACTCCATGTTGTAAAGTTGGTCATATTTGCGGACTTTTGTGTCAAACATATTTAATCCATGATTGAAATGTAATTGGCGTGCACACTGCAAAAACTATTAAAATATGACGGGAGAGGAAGGAGTGAAAATGAAAAGTGACCAATCACAGCCCTTGCGGCCTCCGTCATTTAGCGGGTGTGCATCTGACTACGGCGAGGGTTCGCAGCCCCACAGAGGGTTCTGATCTAAAGCGGTTCTCTTTGGTTTGCCACACCCAGGGATATCTGTGTAAAACTAAACAGCATATTACTGTGCAGGCAGCAAGCAGCATCTTGTTAATAATCTCCAGCCTTGAATTACGCTCTGCCTCGTTGAGGTGTGGGGTCTTAGCACGGTTTGAAAAAATAAACGCTTGGGCTTTTAATCAAAGAAATACGGTACCCACTTTCCTTGAATCGGTGAGTGTCAGTGCAGAACATCATTTCATACCTCTGTTACTGGGCACGTTCAGACTGTTCTGTCTGGTACATGTGAGGGGTTTTCAATGGAAATGCATTGCGAGGGGGTAGGACGTTTTAGCTGAATGAGTGATAATCTGTTATACAAAATCAGGTATATACAGTGTTATTACATGGAAAACCAAACAAAAACATTGGGACTTTTGCTTTTGTCTGGTGAGTGAGAGTATCCGTTAACACAGTTAACTGCACAGAAAACCATATTTCCGTTATTTGTATTAAAATACTCAGAAAGGTGCGAGTGAAATTGGCCACACCCCTAATTATGCAAGACTTCATGAGGACAAAAAGATAAGCAAAACTGCCTGATAAAATTTATACTGATGAGTTATATGAAAATCCACTGTACGAGTCCAAAACTGTTTTTTGGAGCAGTTTTTTTGTTGCTGTACACTTTGTCATGGAAATCATTAGGGAGTGACTCACTTTTGGAGCCAGCCTTAAGTGGTCATTTGAGGAACTGCAGGTTTTGGCACTTCTGCGGTGGATTCATTTTTCAACACCACTTTAGTTTTTACTCACAGAAGCCAAGTGCTCATATGTACACATTCTTGCACACACATAAGGATGGTGAGCAGGTGGAGCCGGGCCACACCGAGGAGGGACGCTGTTAATAAGATAGAGACAAGGGAATTGTGGGAAAGCAGAGGAGGATACTGATGTTAATTGAGCCAAGTGATTTGGAGGCTCCACAGTAAAGCGGACTTCCACTCCTGTGCCCAATGCCATTACCATTTGGCTCTGCTGCAGTCGTCCGAGGCCAGCTAAGTTCCAACGGGCCTCATACAAGCCCAGTGGAGCGTGGGAGAAACACGGCACGCTTCCACCAGACAAGCTGCAGGGAAATCGGGTGCTTTCGCACACACACACTTTCATTTGTCACCGAGATTAAACAGCTGCTAAAACCAAACACCCATCACGGGATTATTCCCATTCATAACGTCTGACAGTAAGAGCGAGTGTGTGCTGCTGGAATATGAATCACCCACGCACACAATAATCACAGTGATTACAGCGAGGCAGTGCACAAAACAGCCTGTGCACAGCGTTCACCAAGCCAAGAGCAGGACAATACACTCTGGGACAACAATATTTCAACATGGACCAGGTGTTTGTCATTTTGTCTTTATAGCACAGAACACGGACACACTCAGCTTTTAAAAACTTATTTCTCTGGACAGATTTCCAGTGTGTCTGTTTCTTTACTCCAAGCAACAAGAAATACCTGAACTCAGCTATACATCTTTAGAAATTAAATACGTGGGGAAATACACTAACTAATGCAGCCCCAACTGTCCAATTACTTTTTGTCTCACAAAAATGGGGTATGATACATGAAAGTGAAATTAAGTAAGTTCCCAGTGTGGTTGAACAATGACAGTATTTCAATTCAATATATTTTCATTTATTCAGCACCAAATCACAACAGAGTTGCCTCAAGGCGCTTCACACAAGTAAGGTCTAAACTTACTAACCCCCAGAGCAGCAGTGGTAAGGAAAAACTCCCTCTGAGGAAGAAACGTCAAGCAGACCAGACTCAAAGGGGTGACCCTCTGCTTGGGCCATGATACAGACATAAATTACAGAACAATGCACAAAACAAATATACAGGAAATGCTGTTGGTGCACAGGGCAGGAGAGTTTTCAGCATAAATACCACACCCATCTCTGGATGGAGCTGCACCTTAAACAGAGAGAAAAAACAGAATCAGGCATCAGAAAGACAAGAAATACTGTATAATTTGTCAGCATTAAACAACAAGAAAAACAGGAAATACTAAGGTGATCGCCAGCCACTAGCCCTAAACTTCACTAAAAGACCCAGAATTTAGGTAAAGTTGAGGCCGCGGCACACTCCACTTACTAATAAAATTAATTAAAAGAGTAAAAAGCTCAGAACTATACTATGCCAGTATGCTAGCCATACGAAAGGGAAAATAAGTGCGTCTTAAGTCTGGACTTGAAAGTCTCCACAGAATCTGACTGTTTTATTGGCGCAGGTAGATCATTCCACAGAACAGGGACACGGTAAGAGAAAGCTCTGTGACCCGCAGACTTCTGCACCCTGAGAACGCAAAGCCCGGGCCGGTACGTAAGGTTTAATTAGGTCAGCTAGGTAGGGAGGTGGCAGTCCATGAACAATTTTACAGACTAGGAGCAGAACCTTAAAATCTGATCTCACTGGGACAGGAAGCCAGTGAAGAGACGCCAAAATGGGTGCAATGTGGTCAAACTTTCTGCTTTGTGTCAAAAGTCTGGCTGCAGCACTTTGAACCAGTTGGAGAGCCATAATGCTGGACTGCAGCAAACCAGAAAACAGAACATTGCAGAAGTCCATTCTTGACGAGATTAACGCATGGATCAGGGTCTCAGCATCAGCCATAGATAGGATGGGATGAATCCTCCTTATATTTCGCAGGTGGAAGAAAGCAGTCCTCATAATATTTCTAATGTGGAGGTCAAAGGACAATGTAGGATCAAAAATTACCCCAAGGTTTCTCACTTTGTCAGTGTGATGTATGACACATGAGCCTAGGCTGAGCGTTAACTGGTCAAATTGATGCCGATGTCTCACTGGACCAAGAACCATCATTCAGTCTTATCAGAGTTTAAAAGTAGGAAGTTTCTAGACATCCGACTTCTCACTGATGCAAGGCAATCTTCTAAGGATTTTATGTGAATGAGATTACCAGCAGTTATCGGCATGTATAACTGAGTATCATCAGCATAGCAGTGAAAGGTAATCCCAAAATGCCGCAATATGTGCCCAAGGGGTGCTACATAAAGGGAGAAAAGCAGGGGGCCTAGGACGTACTCCTGTGGAACCTCAAATTTCATGTCACTAAGGTTAGAGGTAGTGTGACTGTATAAAACACAGTGAGAATGGTTGGTCAAGTATGATGTCAGCCACGCAAGGGCACTCCCAGGAATCCCAAAGTGATTTTCCATCCATCCATCCATTTTCTTCTACTTCATCCGAGGTCGGGTCGCGGGGGCAGCAGCTCAAGCAAAGCCGCCCAGACTTCCCGATCCACACACACCTCCCCTAGCTCCTCCGGGAGAACCTCGAGGTGTTCCCAAGCCAGCTGCGAGACATAGTCCCTCCAGCGTGTCCTGGGTCTTCCCCCGGGCCTCCTCCCGATGGGACATGCCCGGAACACCTCTCCAGTGAGGCGTCCAGGGGGCATCCGAAAAAGATGCCCGAGCCACTTCAGCTGGCTCCTTTCGACATGGAGGAGCAGAGGCTTGACTCCGAGCTCCTCCCGAGTGGCCGAGCTCCTCACCCTATCTCTGAGGGAGCACCCAGCCACCCTGCGGAGGAAACTCATCTCCACCACTTGTACTCGCGATCTTGTTCTTTTGGTCATGAGCCAAATCTCATGACCATAGGTGAGGGTCGGAATGTAGATCGATCGGTAAATAGAGAGCTTTGCCCCCTGCTCAGCTCTCTCTTCACCACGAAGGTCCCATACAGTGACCGCATCACTGCAGATGCTGCACCGATCCGTCTGTCAATCTCACGCTCCATCCTTCCCTCTCTCGTGAACAAGACCCAGAGATACTTAAACTCCTCCATTTGAGACAAGGACACTCTACCGACCCGAAGAGGGCAAAGCACCTTTTTCCGGTAGAGAACCATGGCCTCGGATTTGGAGGTGCTGATTTTCATCACAGACGCTTCACACTCGGCTGCAAATCACTCCAGTGCATGCTGAAGGTCCTGATGTGACGAATCCAACAGAACCGCATCGTCAGCAAATAGCAGAGACAAGATTCTGTGGTTCCCAAACTGGACCCCCTCTACACCCTGACTGTGCCTAGAAATTCTGTCCATAAAGGTAATGAACAGAACTGGTGACAAAGGGCAGCCCTGGCAAATGCCGACATACACTGGAAACAGGCTCGACTTACTACCGGCAATGCGAACCATACTCCTGCTGCAGTCGTACAGGGACCGGATAGTCCTTAACAAAGGACCCTGGACCCCGTACTCCCACAGCACCCCCCACAGGGCGCCTCGAGGGACACGGTCGAACGCCTTCTCCAGATCCACAAAACACATATGGACTGGTTGGGCGAACTCCCATGAACCCTCGAGCACCCGATGGAGAGCGTAGAGCTGGTCCAGTGTGCAGCAACCAGGACAAAAACCACACTGCTCCTCCTGAATCCGAGGTTCAACTATGAGTCAAATTCTCCTCTCCAGTACTCTGGAATGGACCTTACTGGTGAGGAACACACCCTCGGTCCCCCTTCTTAAACAGAGGGACCACCACCCTGGTCTGCCAATCCAGAGGCACTGTCCCCGACCGCCACACGATGCTGCAGAGACGTGTCAACCAAGACAGTCCCACAACATCCAGAGACTTAAGGTGCTCTGGACAGATTTCATCCACACCAGGAGCCTTGCCACCGAGGAGCTTTCTGACCACCTCGGTGACTTCGGCGTGGGTGATGAATGAGTCTGCCTCTGAGTCCCCAGTCTCTGCTTCCTCTTTGGAAGACATGATGATGGGATTGAGGAGATCCTCGAAGTATTCCTTCCACCACCCAACAATATCCCCAGTCAGGGTCAACAGCTCCCCACTCACACTGTAGTCAGTGTGGGTGGAGAGCTGCTTCCTCCTCCTCCGGAGGCGTCGGACAGTTTGCCACAATTTCTTCGAGGCCGACTGATAGTCCTCCTGCATGGCCTCCCCGAACTCCTCCCAGACCCGAGTTTTTGCCTCTGCGACCACACAGGCTGCAGTACGCTTGGCCTGCCGGTACCTGTCAGCTGCCTCCGGAGTCCCACCTGCCAACAAAGACAAGTAGGGCTCCTTCTTCAGCTTGACGGCATCCCTTACTTCTGGCGTCCACCACCGGGTTCGGAGATTGCCGCCATGACAGGCACCAGAGACCCTGTGACCACAGCTGCGAGCGGCCGCATTGACAATGGAGGTGGAGAACATGGTCCAACCTCCTCCGGGATCTGGGAGAAGCTCTCCCGGAGGTGGGAGCTGAAGACCTCACTGCACGGGGGAGCCCTGGCACCACGGGACTGCTGGACCTGTTGGGGGAGGGTAATTGGGTGGCCATCATTCCTTTTTGTGTGGGGATTTTGTCTGCTCTGCCATGGGAGGGCTGGGGGGTGGTGCCTCTCCCTGGGGCTCGGTGCATATGTTGCCCTCCATGCTCCGGCATCTCCCTCCGGGTTTGTGGGCCCCCCCTCTATCCCTCTGGCTCCTCAGTTGCCCCTGCCGCTCTTGTGTCTCATCTCATGCCTTTCCTGGTTGGGGGATTATCCTGCGGGGTGGCTCAACCTTCTCTGGTTGCCTGGCCCCCTGCCCCTCGTGTTGGTTTGTTTTTCCCCTGGGCGTCCGGTGCTCCTCTGGGCCTGCCTGCCTCCTCCTTGTCTCGTGGTTGCCCTGGCACCTCCCTTAGGTCTGGGGGTGGGCTGCGGGTTCCGGTGGAGCTGGTGTGTTCGGCCCACTCCCTGCACCACGCGTCTCCCTTCCGCCAGCCGCTTGGGGTTGGGTCTCACATGTCACACCCTTTTAATGCACTTCACCAGCTCAGTACTTGCATGCACATCATACTGGGTTTTAAGTAGCACATTATAGGGTTCATATAGGTTTGCGGTCAGGTGTTGATGATGGGTTTGCAGGGTAGTCTGTGGCACAGCTGTGTGCTGCAGCCTCCCACAGCAGCCACCATCTGCCGCTCCTCCCCTGCCATTTTAATGCACACACTTTATTTCTACACATTTAGTAAACATATTCACCAATTTAGAGTTGGGGTCACTAGGCGGTGTTGGGTTTGCAGAGCAGGATGTGGTGCAGCGGTGTGCCCCGGCCTCCCACGGCAGTCTGCCACCTGCCATTCCTACCCTGCTTTTAATGCAACACTTTATCCTTGCTCACTTAGGGGGTCGCACACAGCAAAGGAGAATAATTATAATAACAAGAGTAGGTTTGTTAGGTAGGGTGAGTGTGGCATGTGGGGTCAGCCCTGGGTGGCTGGGGATGTCTGGGGCACTGGGGTGGGAGTTGGTCCATCTGTCCAGTTCTGCCGTGGTCTCAGGGCTTTGGGTTTGGTCATGCTGGCTCCTTGGCCCCTCGTCCCTGCTGCCGCTTGCACCTCCCTTTTGGGGACATGGCCCGGTGGTGTGGTTCTGGAGCGCCGCCTTTTGTGGGCCTATGCTGGCGCCCCCTGTGCCTCCCCTGGAGTGTGGAGTTGCTGCCTGTGTCTCTGTTGGGGTGGAGTTAAGCAGTGTGGGGGTGTGTTCTGGCGCCACCTGGGCTGTTCCCGTGTGAGACCGTTGTCACACTGTGCTGGGCCTCATTTCTGCAGTCTATCCCAGAGGAACTCAAACAAAAAACCTCTCACTTTCCTCATCAAAATATTAGCATTGGAAAATCTATCCACCTCATAAGCAACAGTTGTCGTTTTACTGCATCCTTGCAAAACAACCATTTTGACTTATTCACCGTCCACAAAAAACACTGATTTCACACTGTAAACAATTCAATTTTTCCCCATTCATTTCAACAGAGCATCTCGAGGGGGCGTTACCGTACATGATGTCATCAAAGTCCAGTTTTATGTGAAATTCACATTTCTGAGTGTTTATCAGCAGCAAGTAAAATCAGGCTAATTTCCCCATGTTTATGACTTAATTTCTCAGGGCATATGGCACCAAAAATAAAATGCAGTACATCAATATTTTCATCATCATCATCACTCATTCATCTTCAACTGCTTATCAGGATTCGGGTCACGGGGCAACAGCTCCAGCAGGGGACCCCAGACTTTCCCGGGTCACACTGACCACCTCTGACTAGGGGATCCGGAAGCGTTCCCAGGCCAGTGTGGAGATATAATTTTTCCACTTAGTCCTGGGTCTTCCCCGGGGTCTCCTTCCAGATGGACGTGCCTGGAACACCTCCCGTGGGAGGCACCCAGGAGGCATCCTAAACAGATGCCCGAACCACCTCAGTTGGCTCCTTTCAACATGAAGGAGCCGAGCTCCCCACAGGTGACTGAACTTCTCACCCTATCGCTAAGGGAGACACCAGCCCCCCTCCTGAGGAAGCCCATTTCGGCCACTTGTACCCGCAATCTAGTTCTTTTGGTCATGACCCAACACTCATGACCATAGGTGAGAGTAGGAACGAAAACTGACCAGTAGATCGAGAGCTTCATCTTTTGGGTTAGCTCCCTTTTTGTCACAACAGTACGGTAGAGGGAATGTAACACCGCCCCTGCTGCACCGATTCTCCGGCTGATCTCACGCTCCATCGTCCCCTCACTCATGAAGAAGACCCCGAGGTACTTGAACTCCTTCACTTGGGGCAAGACCTCATTCCCTACCAGGAGTAGGCAAGTCATGGGTTTTGCAGCTGAGGACCATGGCCTCAGATTTAGAGGCGCTGATCCTCATATCAGCTGCATCCTTGCAATATTTTCTAAATTCTTTATTTATTTAGAACAGCCACCTCATTTGACATTTTATTTACTCGTGATATGCACCTTAAGCTCCCCGTTCTGCTGTATAAAGTCTTAGTTTCTGTGATGAGGACTGGATTTGTTAATGAAGAGTAAATTCTCAAGCCAGGCACTGCAGTTGTGGCCACTTGTAGATTTTCTGAATGGTTTCCTGACCTTGTTTTCTTTTGAGCCCGGGGTGACTGTGGACGTCAGTGCAATAAGCGGGTATAGAAAATGAATGAATGGTTAGTTAACAAACTGGAGAGCCTCAGTTCATCTTTGCTCCTCAAAAACTCAGCATTTTGTGAAAGTGTTGCTTTAGTGCCAAATCATAACTGCAATATCACCTGTTTGAAATAACATTATTATTTATTTTTTACGAGCATTAAATTGCCCCATCACAACTTTTTTGGATTGTGTTGCACACCTGAAATGCAGAAGTGGATGTATATTAACAAATAAAAGGAAGTTGACCACACAAAACATGAAATATCTTAGTTTCATTCTGTTTGATTTGGGCTTGCAGATGTGGTGCATTAAAGTTACTCAAATTTTAATCCATTTAGTAGGAAGATAACAGCATTTATTCTTTTGGGAGATTGTTAGATAGCTTCAGTTTACAGGGAACATAGGCTTCTGTCAAAGCCGAGGATTATAGGACTGAAGAGCTAAGGTTGGATGAGCAGGTTTCACCGATTGAGAACCAAAGTTCCAAATTTTTCTATCAATCAGAATTGTACAGTGCATCCAGAACAGATTCACAGCACTTTACATTTTGTTATGTTACAGCCTTATTCCAAAATGGAATAAAAATTTTTTTTTTTTCAAATTTATTAAAAATAAAAACTAAGAAATCACATGTACATAATACTTTGTTGATGCACCTTTGGCAGCAATTGCAGCCCCAAGTCTGCTTGAATATGATGCCACAAGCTTGCTGAACCTATCTTTGGACAGTTTGGCCCATTCTCAAATTATCTTTTTTATATTGTCATTATGGGGTATTGTGTATAGACGTTTGAGGGGAAAAACTGAATTTCATCCATTTTGGAATAAGGCTGTAACATAACAAAATATGGAAAAAGTGAAGACACTTTCCATACGTGGGCAGCCATGTGTTATCAAATGCCAACATCTATGACGAGATCCAACACCGACTCAAGTGTGCAGGACCTGACTTCAGCTGACCTTGCACACGTATTTTTAACTAACCCTCATCTACAAAGCTGTTGTCATGCCAACCCTGCTGTATGGATCTCAGACCTGGACCACCTACCGCCATCGCCTGAACATCCTCGAGCGATTCCACCGACGCTGCCTGAGGAGTACTCTCCGCATCAGGTGGGAAGACTACTGTACCATAATCAGCCTCCTGGGTGAAGCCAAGCTCCAGAGCATCGAGTGTGTCATCAAGAACCAGCTTTGGTGGGCGGGTCACGTTGTTAGGATGGATAACAGCCAACTTCCAAGCAGATCTTCTACTCCCAGCTGAGCAAAGGAAAATGGTCCAGATGAGGGCAGAAGAAATGTTACAAGAACGTCCTGAAGTACAACTTTACGAGCTACTCCATCGACTAGAAGACTTGGGAAGAACAAGCGAGGAACCAAGCCAGGTGCCGAGCAATGATTCACATGGGAGTGGAATTCTTCAGAAAAATGCAGACAAAGAACACAGTGGAAAAAAGGATAATGAGGAAAGACAGAGAGAGCAAGATCCTGACCAGCAGAAGCTTCCCACAGTAACAAAGACTAGGCCAGTTCAGTCATCCCAGCGTCCACCATCCCGTCCGGGAGTCGATCATGAGACAATCTTCCTTATCGCTGAGGGATTGGCACGATGCCTGACATTATCGTCCTCTCATTAAGAGCGCTGACAGTTTGGTCTTACGTTGTAACACTAAACTCTTTATCTAGCAACAAGGAAAACGCTACATTGACGCAGAAAGCCCGTGCAGACCTACACGTTTCCACATGCTAGACCGTTGAGACATCTTGACTAGGTTTGGATCACACTGTACATCTATATAAAGACAAGACCGTCCCACGTTTATGCTGTTTCCCAGGGAGAAGGAGTGCATATGGGTCTCTGTGTGAGACAAAGTGTGGAAGGGAAAGTGACAGCGGTCTATTTGTGGAACAGTGTTGGGGCTGTGGAAAGGGGGAAAAGAGTGACACCGGAGGCAGACAGATTTAATAGTTCACTCATATCCGCACCATAGAGCATCGCGATCGACCCACCACATGCTTCTGACTGAGAAGTCATGATCGGTGGGCTGGAATCCCTCTGTTTACCCGACTAAAAATAGAATTCACACACTGTGATGACGTGGCTCCTCATGACAAGCCCCCCCCCCCCTCCAAGCTCTTTCTTCCACTGCCGCTGCCCCACCTCCTCCCAAACAAGTCACACTGTGATCAGTATGCAATGTTAGAACCGGCGACAGCGCATCCGGAAAGTATTTACAGGGCTTCACTTTTTCCACATTTTACGTTACAGCCGTATTCCAAAATGGAAGAAAATAATTTTTCCCCTCAAAACTCTACTCACAACACCCCATAATGACAAGATGAAAAAAGCTTTTTTAAATTTTTGCAAATTTATGAAAAAAAAAAAATAAACAAAAAACTATGAAATCACGCATCCATAAGTATTCACACCTTTTTGCCCAATACATTGTTGATGCACCTTTGGCAGCAATTCCAGCCAAGTCTTCTTGAATATGATGCCACAAGCTTGGTGCCCCTATCTTTGAACAGTTTGGTCCATTCGTCTTTGCAGCACCTCTCAAGTTCCATCAGGTTGGATGTGGAGCGACGGTGCACAGACATTTTCAGATCTCTCCAGAGATGTTCAGTCAGATTCAGGTCTGGGCTCTGGCTGGGCCACTCAAGAACATTCACAGAGTTGTCCTGAAGACACTCATTTGATATCTTGGCTGTGTGTTTAGGGTCATTGTCCTTCTGAAAGATGAACCATTGCCCCAGTCTGAGGTCAAGAGCGCTCTGGAGCAGGTTTTCATCCAGGATGTCTCTGTACATTGCTGCATTCATCTTTCCCTCAATCCCCACTAGTCTCCCAGTTCCTGCTGCTGAAAAACATCCCCACAGCATGATGCTGCCACCACCATGCTTCACTGCAGGGATGGTGCCTGGTTTCCTCCAAACATGACACCAAAAAGTTCAATCTTTGTCTCATCAGACCAGAGAATTTTGTTTCTCCTGACAATTCCTTTGACTTCATGCTTGGTTTGTGCTTTGACTGTCAACTGTGAGACCTTATATGTAGACAGGTGTGTGTCTTTTGTGATTTCTTAGTTTTATATATATATATATATAATCGCACCTTGTTCACAACTTGACTGGTGGTTGGCTCTCACTGTGGTATTGTATCACTTCCTGTTCCGGAGCACAGCGGTGTTTTGCTGTATCTGTTAGCTGTTTAATCTGCACAGTTAGATTGATCTAGTTAACTAGATAACGATTTGTTTCACAGTGTAATCTTCACGTGCCTTAACTAAAGCACTCCCTCTGCTGAATCACCTCTAAATTATTTACACATTATTCACTTTGCGTGTTTTTAGGAATCCGCTAGCTTAGCGCAGCTACTAGCTCTTAACCAATTTAGCATGGCGGCTTCTCCTGTCTCTCCCGCACTTTTCTGCTCTGGGTGTGAAATGTTTAGTTATTCCTCGGCCTCCTTTAGCAGTAATGGTACTTGTAATAAGTGTAGCTTATTCGTAGCTTTGGAGGCCAGGCTGGGCGAATTGGAGACTCGGCTCCGCACCTTGGAAAATCCTACAGCTAGCCAGGCCCCTGTAGTCGGTGCGGACCAAGGTAGCTTAGCCGCCATTAGTTCCCTCCCGGCAGATCCCGAGCAGCCGGGAAAGCAGGCCGACTGGGTGACTGTGAGGAGGAAGTGTAGTCCTAAACAGAAGCCCCGTGTACACCTCCAACCCGTTCACAGCTCTAACCGTTTTTCCCCACTCGGCGACACACCCGCCGAGGATCAAACTCTGGTTATTGGCGACTCTGTTTTGAGAAATGTGAAGTTAGCGACACCAGCAACCATAGTCAATTGTCTTCCGGGGGCCAGAGCAAGCGACAATGAAGGAAATTTGAAACTGCTGGCTAAGGCTAAGCGTAAATTTGGTAAGACTGTCGGCAGTAATGACACCCGGTTACGCCAATCGGAGGTCACAAATTAATATTGAATCGGTGTGTAACTTTGCAAAAACAATGTCAGACTCTGTAGTTTTCTCTGGGCCCCTCCCCAATCGGACCGGGAGTGACATGTTTAGCCGCATGTTCTCCTTGAATTGCTGGCTGTCTGAGTGGTGTCCAAAAAATGAGGTGGGCTTCATAGATAATTGGCAAAGCTTCTGGGGAAAACCTGGTCTTGTTAGGAGAGACGGCATCCATCCCACTTTGGATGGAGCAGCTCTCATTTCTAGAAATCTGGCCAATTTTCTTAAATCCTCCAAACCGTGACTATCCAGGGTTGGGACCAGGAAGCAGAGTTGTAGTCTTACACACCTCTCTGCAGCTTCTCTCCCCCTGCCATCCCCTCATTACCCCATCCCCGTAGAGACGGTGCCTGCTCCCAGACCACCAATAACCAGCAAAAATCTATTTAAGCATAAAAATTCAAAAAGAAAAAATAATATAGCACCTTCAACTGCACCACAGACTAAAACAGTTAAATGTGGTCTATTAAACATTATATCTCTCTATTCTAAGTCCCTGTTAGTAAATGATATAATAATGGATCAACATATTGATTTATTCTGCCTTACAGAAACCTGGTTACAGCAGGATGAATATGTTAGTTTAAATGAGTCAACACCCCCGAGTCACACTAACTGCCAGAATGCTCGTAGCACGGGCTGAGGCGGACGATTAGCAGCAATCTTCCACTCCAGCTTATTAATTAATCAAAAACCCAGACAGAGCTTTAATTCATTTGAAAGCTTGACTCTTAGTCTTGTCCATCAAAATTGGAAGACCCAAAAACCAGATTTATTTGTTGTTATCTATCGTCCTCCTGGTCATTACTGTGAGTTTCTCTGTGAATTTTCAGACCTTTCGTCTGACTTAGTGCTTAGCTCAGATAAGATAATTATAGTGGGCGATTTTAACATCCACACAGATGCTGAGAATGACAGCCTCAACGCTGCATTTAATCTATTATTAGACTCTATTGGCTTTGCTCAAAAAGTAAATGAGTCCACCCACCACTTTAATCATATCTTAGATCTTGTTCTGACTTATGGTATGGAAATTGAAGACTTAACAGTATTCCCTGAAAACTCCCTTCTGTCTGATCATTTCTTAATAACATTTACATTTACTCTGATGGACTACCCAGCAGTGGGGAATAAGTTTCATTACACTAGAAGTCTTTCAGAAAGCGCTGTAACTAGGTTTAAGGATATGATTCCTTCTTTATGTTCTCTAATGCCATATACCAACACAGGGCAGAGTAGCTACCTAAACTCTGTGAGTGAGATAGAGTATCTCGTCAATAGTTTTATATCCTCATTGAGGACAACTTTGGATGCTGTAGCGCCTCTGAAAAAGAGAGCCTTAAATCAGAAGTGCCTGACTCCGTGGTATAACTCACAAACTCGCAGCTTAAAGCAGATAACCCATAAGTTGGAGAGGAAATGGCGTCTCACTAATTTAGAAGATCTTCACTTAGCCTGGAAAAAGAGTCTGTTGCTCTATAAAAAAGCAACCCCAGGTTTCTTTTCAGCACTGTATCCAGGCTGACAAAGAGTCAGAGCTCTGTTGAGCTGAGTATTCCTTTAACTGTAACTAGTAATGACTTCATGACTTTCTTTGCTAATAAAATTTTAACTATTAGAGAAAAAATTACTCATAACCATCCCAAAGACGTATCGTTCTCTTTGGCTGCTTTCAGTGATGCCGGTATTTGGTTAGACTGTTTCTCTCCAATTGTTCTGTCTGAGTTATTTTCATTAGTTACTTCCTCCAAACCATCAACATGTTTATTAGACCCCATTCCTACCAGGCTGCTCAAGGAAGCCCTACCATTAATTAATGCTTCGATCTTAAATATGATCAATCTATCTTTGTTAGTTGGCTATGTACCACAGGCTTTTAAGGTGGCAGTAATTAAACCATTACCTAAAAAGCCATCACTTGACCCAGCTATCTTAGCTAATTATAGGCCAATCTCCAACCTTCCTTTTCTCTCAAAAATTCTTGAAAGGGTAGTTGTAAAACAGCTAACTGATCATCTGCAGAGGAATGGTCTATTTGAAGATTTTCAGTCAGGGTTTAGAATTCATCATAGTACAGAAACAGCATTAGTGAAGGTTACAAATGATCTTCTTATGGCCTCAGACAGTGGACTCATCTCTGTGCTTGTTCTGTTAGACCTCAGTGCTGCTTTTGATACCGTTGACCATAAAATTTTATTACAGAGATTAGAGCATGCCATAGGTATTAAAGGCACCGCGCTGCAGTGGTTTGAATCATATTTATCTAATAGATTACAATTTGTTCATGTAAATGGGGAATCTTCTTCACAGACTAAGGTTAATTATGGAGTTCCACAAGGTTCTGTGCTAGGACCAATTTTATTCACTTTATACATGCTTCCCTTAGGCAGTATTATTAGACAGCATTGCTTAAATTTTCATTGTTACGCAGATGATACACAGCTTTAACTATCCATGAAGCCAGAGGACACACACCAATTAGCTAAACTGCAGGATTGTCTTACAGACATAAAGACATGGATGACCTCTAATTTCCTGCTTTTAAACTCAGATAAAACTGAAGTTATTGTACTTGGCCCCACAAATCTTAGAAACATGGTGTCTAACCAGACCCTTACTCTGGATGGCGTTACCCTGACCTCTAGTAATACTGTGAGAAATCTTGGAGTCATTTTTGATCAGGATATGTCATTCAATGCGCATATTAAACAAATATGTAGGACTGCTTTTTTGCATTTACGCAATATCTCTAAAATTAGAAAGGTCTTGTCTCAGAGTGATGCTGAAAAACTAATTCATGCATTTATTTCCTCTAGGCTGGACTATTGTAATTCATTATTATCAGGTTGTCCTAAAAGTTCCCTGAAAAGCCTTCAGTTAATTCAAAATGCTGCAGCTAGAGTACTGACAGGGACTAGAAGGAGAGAGCATATCTCACCCATATTGGCCTCTCTTCATTGGCTTCCTGTTAATTCTAGAATAGAATTTAAAATTCTTCTTCTTACTTATAAGGTTTTGAATAATCAGGTCCCATCTTATCTTAGGGACCTCATAGTACCATATCACCCCAATAGAGCGCTTTGCTCTCAGACTGCAGGCTTACTTGTAGTTCCTAGGGTTTGTAAGAGTAGAATGGGAGGCAGAGCCTTCAGCTTTCAGGCTCCTCTCCTGTGGAACCAGCTCCCAATTCAGATCAGGGAGACAGACACCCTCTCTACTTTTAAGATTAGGCTTAAAACTTTCCTTTTTGCTAAAGCTTATAGTTAGGGCTGGATCAGGTGACCCTGAACCATCCCTTAGTTATGCTGCTATAGACTTAGACTGCTGGGGGGTTCCCATGATGCACTGAATGATTCTTTCTCTTTTTGCTCTGTATGCACCACTCTGCATTTAATCATTAGTGATCGATCTCTGCTCCCCTCCACAGCATGTCTTTTTCTTGGTTCTCTCCCTCAGCCCCAACCAGTCCCAGCAGAAGACTGCCCCTCCCTAAGCCTGGTTCTACTGGAGGTTTCTTCCTGTTAAAAGGGAGTTTTTCCTTCCCACTGTCGCCAAGTGCTTGCTCACAGGGGGTCGTTTTGACCGTTGGGGTTTTTCTGTAAATATTGTATGGCTTTGCCTTGCAATATGAAGCGCCTTGGGGCAACTGTTTGTTGTGATTTGGCGCTATATAAATAAAATTGATTTGATTTGATATATATATATATATCATCCATTTTGAACAAGTCTGTAACATAAAATGTGCAAAAAGTGAATTGCTGTGAAAGCTTTCTGAATGCACTGTATACCTTAAATAAAACTATTAAGTGGACTATTGCACTTTAGAGGTGGGGTTCAAAGCCCACATGCTGATTTAAATGACAAAAATTACATCAACTTGAAGTTTGTGTTGAACTAACGGAAAAACCAAAAATCTCAAACAACAACAAAAAAAACCTTTTTCACATTGTTATTATGGGATATTGTGTGTAGAATTTTGAGGAAAAAATGGATTTCATCCATTTTGAAATAAGGCTGTAACATAACAAAATGTGGAAAACGTGAAGTGCTGTGAATACTTTCTGGATGCACTGTACGTGCCGTCGTGGTTCAGTTTCTTCATCTGCAGAGAACAGGGAGATAACTGACAGTTTGAAAGGTGATGTGTGACAAAAAAAAAACAAAGGAAGGTGGAAAATATGAAATTCAGGAGTAAAACAAGCGATGGATGATGAAGGGGTGAAGGAAGAAGTTGGAGGCAAGCTGCCACCGGTAAGAAAGAGCAAGCGAAAGAGTGGGGCATCAATCAATACTATGACTCATTCTTTGTGCATCGACTACTTCCTAACAGCATTTATTAAAGCAAACCTAATCATTTTGGACCAATAAACAGATCCAGGAGGCTCTGTATTCTGTCAGGCTACACAACACGCATTAAAATTAAGTACACTCAAACTAAAGTGGGAGCAAAGACATACAAGCAAGGGTCAGAAAACCGAGGTGTCGGACCAATCAAAACACGCTTATCTGCACGTTATGTACATGAAAAAGTATGGTGTAGAGTCAACATGACATTCTGCAAAGCTCCATGGTGATCAAAGAAGGTCTAAATTTATCTGTGAGTACTGAAAGAATTATGTGAAACTAAACTATGTGCAAGAAGCCCTCATAAAGCCCCACTGTCCAAAAATCGACATGTGCTGAAGAGGTAACAATTTGCCAAGCAACACACTGACTGGCCTAAAGAGAAATGGAGCAAAATTTTGTGGATGGAAGAAAGGTTTGGGTTTAGGGGGCCACAGACGCCCCCCAAAAACTGAATTCAAGCCACAGTACAGTGGTCCCTCGCTATATCGTGGTTCATCTTTCATTTTGCGGATTTTTTTTAGTGCAATTTTGCATGCTTCTTCTTCTTTTTTTTAACAGCGCATTGTGTGCTGCATCCTCATCAGGGAGGCCGGACGGCATCACCGCGATTGATCTCACTGCCTCTGATGCACTTACTGAGTCTGCAGGGTTGGTAAGCGCTGCAGCGGGCCACTCACACCACCCCACTGTCTGCTGTGCGGAGTTGTGGCCAAAATCTGGCAACAGGTCCAGAACCTACGCTCGCTGTTTTGATGCAGAGCGCTCCAGCAGCCCGCAAGGATAGAATTCTTGCAGAAAAATCCGCAGCGCTGCATGGTCTCGGTAACTGCAGCCGCAGAGCTCCGTGGCCACTGAGAGAGGTTTGTATCTTTTTAATGACTTGGATTCTTTGCAGGTCCCACATCCGTCCCGCAACGGTAACACCGGAGGCAGTGAGCGAAGAAACAGCACGCGCATTGTGTTCTGCGTGTGTCTGTTTATAAGAATCTTCTCGCCCAGAAGAAAAAAAGAGCGCCAACAACTACCCATAACTGTGTTCTTCACTCGGAAAAAGACACCTGCACCGAGGTGTGACTCAGTGAAAAAAGACGCTAAAAGTGGCGCCAGGACGAAGAGGTGCGGCCAGATGAACTGTGAAATACTGGTCAGTCACTATTAATAATTTCTTATGTGTCCAACCCCGTAGGTTGATTGTTAAAATTAAATTCATTAGTTCTAAAAGCCATCATAATTATTTATAGGAAAATGTTCTATTTTTATATCTCAAAAAAATATTTGGGCCTGAAAACAGGTTGGTCTTATTTTTCTACTAAGGTTTGAAATTTGAGAGTGTTTACACACGAGAGAAAAGTGAGAAAATGTTAATGCCTGTTTGAGAAAAGTGTATAAAGTGTGTAGTGAGGGGTTTTACAGCCTTAAAACATCCATAATAATTGTAAAAAATAACACTGACTACTTCGCAGATTTCGCCTATCGCGGGTTATTTTTAGAACGTAACTCCCGCGATAAACGAGGGACCACTGTACACTGTGAAGACAGTGAAGCGTGGTGGAGCAAGCATCATGATATGGGGATGTTCTGTTGGGTCTATTTATCGCATACAAAGGATCATGGATCAGTTTGAATGTACATCAAAATACTTGGAGGTCATGTTGCCCTATGCCGAAGAGGAAATGCTCCTGAAATAGGTGTTTCAACAAGACAACAACCCCAAACACACCAGCAAGCGAGCAGCATTTGGGTTCCAGACCAACAAAATTAAAGTTATGGAGTGGCCAGCCCAATGCCGGGACCCTACTCCAATAGAAAACTTGTGGGGTAACATCAAAAATACTGTTTCAGAGGTAAAACCAAGAAATGCAGAGGAATTATGGACTGCAGTCCAGTGGTCTTGGACTGGAATACCTGTTCACAGGTGCCAGAAGTTACTCGACTTCACACAACACAGATGTGAAGGAGTTCTCAGAAATAGTGTTCATACAACTAAATATTAGTTCAGTGATTCATAGGAAAGATAAATCTTCAAGCTTTTTCAGTTTCTACAATAAAAGTTTGAGTTTGTAAACAAAAATGCAGACACTGCTATTTTTTTGAACAGCCTATTATTCATTTTTCTTCACTTTCTGTAAAGCAATAACAAATTTGATACATTTTTGTTCATGTTTTGATTTGGAATTGAATGTACAGTGTTCCCATTGCATTTGTGTGTATGGAAATAAAAGTTATTATAAAAATTGAGCTTTACTCACTTTTTTAAACACACTACCATTATTTTTAACACTACTGTAAATGTCCACCAAGTGGAGATATTGCTCCATTTCAAGAACCTTGAGTATGGGTTTCAGTTGGACACCACACCAATGATGACCAAGTTGCTGCTTATATTTGTGGATTACAACAAAGCAGCTATTGATACAGTCATGTATTCCAACACTTTGTATAGCATCAATTAACAAACTACCGTGAGTATCGTGACATAAAGACGGACATTGTGGCATCAAAATAATAATAAGAATAAAACTCTACTGGAGGCAAATGGTGAATTTCAAGCTCAATGCTTATTTTTAGGTTTGGGGTCAGGGTTTGGGTTGTGCATGAACCGTAACACTGGGCAGTTCGCGGTTTGCATCTGATATCGTATCAATAGAAACGGTGAAGAAATGATCCCCTTCAACAGCGCCACCCTAAGCTAATGTACAGTATTACAAGAACGTAAAGAGGATGACCCTCAAGTAAATAACTGTTTTATGTTTGATTAAATCAAACATTTATTTGTAACAGAGTTATGCCTGTACAAGCAATTTGTGTGTGGAGTTTTTTTTTTTTTTTCTTCCTCAAAATGACCAACTGCATCAGTTAGAACACAAAACTAACTCCACAGATTCTGCTGCTCTGACGTCACCTGATCGCCTGCAGTTAATCACACATATTGCTGCATATTATCCATCAGCTTCTGACTCACCTGTGTGTGTGTGTGTGTGTGTGTGTGTGTGTGTGTGTGTGTGTGTGTGTGTGTGTGTGTGTGTGTGTGTGTGTGTGTGTGTGTGTATCCGGACCTTCGTGGGGATCATTTCGTCCGTGTGTCCGCTGCTCCGCCATGGTCCAAACACGGCTCTGTGTCCGGTGTCACCGGCGCTCCTCCGGCTCCGGCACAGTGATGGTCCGCAGATTAACTGTTACACCAGGACACAGACACACAGGTGAACAGCGCCTCCCAGCGGCCAGAATCCGCATGCAGGCACCGAGGGGAAAAGCGCGGGAACTGGAACGGCCATCTTGCTAATAATCAGGAAGACGGTAAACAAGATGTAGCATAAAATACACAACATCACATTTGTTAGGTTTATCAATTCTGTTTGTACGGGTACTAAATAAGTAAGTCGTGGAATTCTGTAGGCATGTTAAGTCCAGTGAGCTACAACACAAACAGCTCACTAAAATATGAAATGTACATTTGACATCTACTATAATTTTAAAAAACTGCACAGAGCTTCATTTTGAGTTATTCAAAATGTATGTGAAAGAAACTAGGGCCAGGTTTTGGCTGTAGTTCTGTTCTGGTGAAATACTCATTTGTAGCCACGGTTCAAAAACTACTAAAATCATTTCCTCAACATGCATGTCATACTCCATTACTGCTTACATATTCAAATCAAAGATAGGATAAAAACATTTGTTTTTAGCTAAGTATGAATACAGGCACAGTTTTGTTCTTAGGAGGCAAAACCTCTCATTCACACACATCATATTGTCACTAATAACGTATTTACAAATTTACTGCTAACGTATTTAGAAAGTAAATTTATCTCCATACTTTTCAATATATGTTCCTTGCAGGTATAAATGTATGCAAAGACACTATTATATATCTTATAGCACCAAAATAAATTGAGGATACATCATGAAAATTGATGCCAGTACTTTCTATGTGCAACTTGCATTCGGACTCACTGCAAACATAACCGCTGGGCAGGTGGTACCAGGCACTACGTTGCAAAATGAATCACATTTTCGTGATGCTTTTCGTTCTTTTTTCAACTATTTCTAACCATAGCCCTAACCATAACCCCACAGCCCCCCCCATGTATTTTGTGCTCCCATAACGAAAATGTAGTGCTTTCGGTGACAGGATAATGAACCATAGATTAATTTACTTTTCATGATGCCATCACAAAATAGCGTGAGATTGGGTTGGTCCCTGTACTTCCAGGTTTAATTGCTTAGTTTTGTTTATAGACGCCTTTACGGTCTCAAATCTCGTGCGTAATCACGTTCTCGGAGGCCGAGATTTTGTTGTCAGTGTCAACAAGCGTTCGCGGCAACTTGTTTGCAACATTGCATCGTTATGGAGGTGAGTTCAATCAAAATATGCATTTAGGTGTTTAACTAAGATAATCGTGAGTCTTTAATGTGAGTTTTATTAAAAAAAAAAAAGTGTGTTGCTGTTAGGGTTGTGTGTCGGGAACCAGTTCTTTTCAGGTATCTTTAAGAAATGATTCGATCCATCGACATCAATAGCCTTTTTGCTTATCGATTCCCTTATCGGTCCTTCAGAGTGGCCCTTGTTATTGGGGGTGTTTGTCAGGAAAATTATCATTTCTCTTATACAGACCCTGCAGCGGGTCTGTAATTAACCATTTCTGCAGTGCATCTTTGCTTTGAACCTTGAACCAGTGAAGCAGTGCTTTGATCTTTGATCTGCTGCTTTGTTGGTTGTGAAGCAGCAGGACCTTTGTGGCCGGGACCTTTGTGGGGGATCGAACCCACGCGGCTCGCACCAAAAGACCGTTCCTCTACCAGGTCAGCCAAAGGGGAACTCCCCGTTAGCCAAGCTAGCAGGAACGTCTTTTCAATTGGGACCCGGGACTATCATCCCGCTACAGTTGTTTTATTTTGCTTTATCTTAATTTTTCCCCGCTAAAACCCTAAAAAGCATATGCCTGTGAATATTTACCTTTTTTATGTTAAACCGACCTGTTATGGTCTTCTGAAACAGTTCATAGATGTATTTTATAACTTAAAAACGGGGCCGATGCTAACATGTTAGCATGTCTATGACATTTTCAATATTAAACTTAGCATTAAGCTGAGCCATTATCAAGCCTCCTTCCCCAGCGTGCAAAGGATTCTGGGATACTCTAAAACCGTGAATCAAATCAAATCAGTTTTATTTATATAGCGCCAAATCACAGCAAACATTTGCCCCAAGGCACTTTATATGTATATATATTGTTATATTATTGTATGGCCTTGCCTTACAATATAAAGTGCCTTGGGGCAACTGTTTGTTGTGATTTGGCGCTATATAAAAAAAATTGATTGATTGATTGATTGATATATATTGTAAGGCAAAAGCCATACAATAATTACAGAAAAACTCCAACGGTTAAAACGACCCCCTGTGAGCAAGCACTTGGCTACAGTGGGAAGGAAAAACTCCCTTTTAACAGGAAGAAACCTCCAGCAGAACCAGGCTCAGGGAGGGGCAGTCTTCTGCTGGGACTGGTTGGGGCTGAGGGAGAGAACCAGGAAAAAGACATGCTGTGGAAGAGAGCAGAGATCAATCACTAATGATTAAAAGCAGAGTGGTGCATACAGAGCAAAAAGAGGTGAATAAAAAGAAACACTCAGTGCATCATGGGAACCCCCCAGCAGTCTAAGTCTATAGCAGCATAACTAAGCGATGGTTCAGGGTCACCTGATCCAGCCCTAACTATAAGCTTTTTCAAAAAGGAAAGTTTTAAGCCTAATCTTATGAGGGCTGTCAATAAAGTATAGGTCCTTTTTATTTTTTTCAAAAACTATATGGATTTCATTCATATGTTTTTACGTCAGACATGCTTGAACCCTCGTGCGCATGCGTGAGTTTTTCCACGCCTGTCGGTGACGTCATTCGCCTGTGAGCGCTCCTTGTGGGAGGAGTCGTCCAGCCCCTCGTCGGAATTCCTTTGTCTGAGAAGTTGCTGAGAGACTGGCGCTTTGTTTGATCAAAATTTTTTCTAAACCTGTGAGACACATCGAAGTGGACACGGTTCGAAAAATTAAGCTGGTTTTCTGTGAAAATTTTAACGGCTGATGAGAGATTTTGAGGTGATTCTGTCGCTTTAAGGACTTCCCACGGAGCGAGACGTCGCGCAGCGCTCTGAGGTGCCATCGTCAGCCTGTTTCAAGCTGAAAACCTCCACATTTCAGGCTCTATTGATCCAGGACGTCGTGAGAGAACAGAGAAGTTTCAGAAGAAGTTGGTTTCAGCATTTTATCCGGATATTCCACTGTTAAAGGAGATTTTTTTAATGAAAGACGTGCGGACGGGTCCGCGTGTCGGGACGCAGCCGGCGCGGTGCAGCGGCACAGGAAGAACACCTCGGTGTTGATAACCATTTGTAAAATCCAGGCGGTTTTTGATGGCTTTCAGTGGAGTGAGTATATGAGAAATTGGTTAACAGCTGGACATGTTCCAACTTGTCCTTAAGGCTTCCAACGGAGGTGTTTTATTCAAAACCTTATAAGTAAGAAGAAGAATTTTAAATTCTATTCTGGAATTAACAGGAAGCCAATGAAGAGAGGCCAATATGGGTGAGATATGCTCTCTCCTTCTAGTCCCTGTCAGTACTCTAGCTGCAGCATTTTGAATTAACTGAAGGCTTTTCAGGGAACTTTTAGGACAACCTGATAATAATGAATTACAGTAGTCCAGCCTAGAAGAAATAAATGCATGAATTAGCTTTTCAGCATCACTCTGAGACAAGACCTTTCTAATTTTAGAGATATTGCGCAAATGCAAAAAAGCAGTTCTACATATTTGCTTAATATGCACATTGAAGGACATATCCTGATCAAAAATGACTCCACAATTTCTCACAGTATTACTGGAGGTCAGGGTAATGCCATCCAGAGTAAGGATCTGGTTAGACACCATGTTTCTAAGATTTGTGGGGCCAAGTACAATAACTTCAGTTTTATCTGAATTTAAAAGCAGGAAATTAGAGGTCATCCATGTCTTTATGTCTGAAAGACATTCCTGCAGTTTGACTAATTGGTGTGTGTCCTCTGGCTTCATGGATAGATAAAGGTGGGTATCATCTGCGTAACAATGAAAATTTAAGCAACGCTTTCTAATAACACTGCCTAAGGGAAGCATGTATAAAGTGAATAAAATTGGTCCTAGCACAGAACCTTGTGGAACTCCATAATTAACCTTAGTCTGTGAAGAAGACTCCCCATTTACATGAACAAATTGTAATCTATTAGATAAATATGATTCAAACCACCGCAGCGCAGTGCCTTTAATACCTATGGCATGCTCTAATCTCTGTAATAAAATTTTATGGTCAACAGTATCAAAAGCAGCACTGAGGTCTAACAGGACAAGCACAGAGATGAGTCCACTGTCTGAGGCCATAAGAAGATCATTTGTAACCTTCACTAATGCTGTTTCTGTACTATGATGAATTCTAAAACCTGACTGAAACTCTTCAAACAGACCATTCCTCTGCAGATGATCATTTAGCTGTTTTACAACTACCCTTTCAAGAATTTTTGAGAGAAAAGGAAGGTTGGAGATTGGCCTATAATTAGCTAAGATAGCTGGGTCAAGTGATGGCTTTTTAAGTAATGGTTTAATTACTGCCACCTTAAAAGCCTGTGGTACATAGCCAAGTAATAAAGATAGATTGATCATATTTAAGATCAAAGCATTAATTAACGGTAGGGCTTCCTTGAGCAGCGTGGTAGGAATGGGGTCTAATAGACATGTTGATGGTTTGGAGGAAGTAACTAATGAAAATAACTCAGACAGAACAATTAGAGAGAAAGAGTCTAGCCAAATACCAGCATTACTGAAAGCAGCCGAACATAAAGATATGTCTTTGGGATGGTTATGAATAATTTTTTCTCTAATAGTATAGTATTAATAGTAATAATTTTATTAGCAAAGAAAGTCATGAAGTCATTACTAGTTAAAGTTAAAGTTAAAGGAATACTTGGCTCAATAGAGCTCTGACTCTTTGTCAGCCTGGCAACAGTGCTGAAAAGAAACCTGGGGTTGTTCTTATTTTCTTCAATTAGTGATGAATAGTAAGATGTCCTAGCTTTACCGAGGGCTTTTTTTTAATAGAGCAACAGACTCTTTTTCCAGGCTAAATGAAGATCTTCTAAATTAGTGAGACACCATTTCCTCTCCAACTTACGGCTTATCTGCTTTAAGCTGCGAGTTTGTGGGTTATACCACGGAGTCAGGCACTTCTGATTTAAGGCTCTCTTTTTCAGAGGAGCTACAGCATCCAAAGTTGTGCTCAATGAGGATGTAAAGCTATTGACGAGATAATCTATCTCACTCACAGAGTTTAGGTAGCTACTCTGCACTGTGTTGGTATATGGCATTGAAGAACATAACAAAGAAGGAATCATATCCTTAAACCCAGTTACAGCACTTTCAGAAAGACTTCTACTGTAATGAAACTTATTCCCCACTGCTGGGTAGTCCATCAGAGTAAATGTAAATGTTATTAAGAAATGATCAGACAACAAGGGGTTTTCAGCGAATACTGTTAAGTCTTTAATTTCCATATCATATGTCAGAACAAGATTTAAAGTGCGGTTAAAATGGTGGGTGGACTCATTTACATTTTGAGCGAAGCCAACTGAGTCTAATAATAGATTAAATGCAGTGTTGAGGCTGTCATTCTCAGCATCTGTGTGGATGTTAAAATCGCCCACTATAATTATATTATCTGAGCTAAGCACTAAGTCAGACAAAAGGTCTGAAAAATCACAAAGAAACTCACAGTAACGACCAGGTGGACGATAGATAATAACAAATAAAACGTTTTTGAGATGGACAAGACTAAGAGTCAAGCTTTCAAATGAATTAAAGCTCTGTCTGGGTCTTTGATTAATTAATAAGCTGGAGTGGAAGATTGCTGCTAATCCTCCCCCTCGGCCCGTGCTACGAGCGTTCTGGCAGTTAGTGACTCGGGGGTGTTGACTCATTTAAACTAACATATTCATCCTGCTGTAACCAGGTTTCTGTAAGGCAGAATAAATCAATATGTTGATCAATTATTATATCATTTACTAACAGGGACTTAGAAGAGAGAGACCTAATGTTTAATAGACCACATTTAACTGTTTTAGTGTGTGTTTAACTGCAGTCAGAATGCCTACTAGTTGCCAGATTGTATTCGGGTCAGCCCTGCTGACTAGTGTTACAATTACTGTTTCTGAGTCCACGTTACAGTAATTTTGTTGCCATTCTGAACTCCTGCCTTTCACCTGACATCTTGGACTGTGTGGTATAAGAATCTTTGGTTACTGATCTCTTTGTGTTGGGGAACTCTGCTGCCAAACTCTTTGAAAGACTGTAGCCATTCGGAACTCCGGTCTGAACTGTTTTGGATAAAGCTGCTAACAAACCCTTTAAAACTGTTAAGGACTGAATCTTGAAACCAGTTCACACTGACGTTTGCTGTGGTTCTCTGCACTGGGGTCTGTTACAAGTCATGTTCAGGATATTACAGGCACATAAGCCATTCATTCACTTGAGAGAACTTTTTTTTTTTTAGAATGTGTTGCAGGCCTTTAATGCAGGAATATGGGTGTATATTAACAAATGAAATGAAATTGACCACAGAAAATACAAGCTTGCGTTTAATTTGTCTGCAATGAAATAGAAGTCAAAGTAAATGTAAGGGATTGCTTTTTTCTGGCATTTTCCATGTCATCTTAACTTTTTGTGGGTTGGAGTTGTGTAACTAAAAAGATCCAATCTAAATCTAAAGTAAATACGAACCAAATATAAGGTTAAACTGGCTTTACAGCTCATTTAAAGGCAAACGAATGCTTATTTGAATTTCAGACAGAGTATAAAGTTAACTGAATTTAATGTGAAATGAAAAGCTAACAAAGTGCTCTTCTGGGTGTTAAAACAATACAGTATTTGGATTTATGAACTCAGGACAGAAGACCTCAAATTGTGCACACCTTAACTAACAATACACACAATATATAACATACTGAGGCTCACATTAAATATATGTACTTTTTGTAAAGGAGAGAATGGGTTAGACTTTCATAAATCATAAAAACAGAAAGATACTCCCGCCATCATTAGAAAAAGCTTCATTTATTGTTAAGTTCACGTCAGGTAGTTGAATAGAAACAGGTCCAAAAAATGTATGGCAAAAGGACTGAATCATGCACAAGCATGGATCAGAACAAACGTACACAATGCAGCAGCTGGAAACGTGTGCTGCTTTGACTTTACAAACTGTAGCTTCCAGTCAGTGAAAATATGCCGAAACAACAGACGTGGCAATGGATAAAATTTGGAAACGGGATCGTTCCAAAGGCTTTTCCCATTTGTGCCAGTAACATTTCTTCTCGTCATAAGTTTGTTGGCAAGTACAATTCTTTTGAATATTGCTCATTGGTAAGTACAACTGAACACCAACGCCACATCCACCTCTGACATCACTTCCTGTCCTGCTACTTTAGCTGCCACAAATACAATGGGGCGGGGGGGGTCATGACAACTGAATCAATCTGCAAGAAGCTTGTTTTTAATCAAACTGAAAACTGGCTGTGGAATGTTTCTTCTCTGATTCTGAGTTGCAGTGAACCACACACACCATTTTATACTAAATATGTAAGAATATCATGTCCGTAATAAATATTATACAGTAGTGTTCAGAATAATAGTAGTGCTATGTGACTAAAATGATGAATCCAGGTTTTGAGTTTATTTCTTATTGTTACATGGGAAACAAGGTACGAGTAGATTCAGTAGATTCTCACAAATCCAACAAGACCAAGCATTCATGATATGCACACTCTTAAGGCTATGATATTGGGCTATTAGTAAAAAAAAAAAAAGTAGAAAAGGGGGTGTTCACAGTAATAGTAGCATCTGCTGTTGACGCTACAAACTCAAAACTATTATGTTCAAACTGATTTTTTAGCAATCCTGTGAATCACTAAACTAGTATTTAGTTGTATAACCAGTTTTTCATGATTTCTTCACATCTGCAGGGCATTAATTTTGTTGGTTTGGAACCAAGATTTTGTTCGTGTACTAGTGTGCTTGGGGTCATTGTCTTGTTGAAACACCCATTTCAAGGGCATGTCCTCTTCAGCATAAGGCAACATGACCTCTTCAAGTATTTTGACATATCCAAACTGATCCATGATACCTGGTATGTGATATATAGGCCCAACACCATAGTAGGAGAAACATGCCCATATCATGATACTTGCACCACCATGCTTCACTGTCTTCACTGTGAACTGTGGCTTGAATTCAGAATTTGGGGGTCGTCTCACAAACTGTCTGCGGCCCTTGGACCCAAAAAGAACAATTTTACTCTCATCAGTCCACAAAATATTCCTCCATTTCTCTTTAGGCCAGTTGATGTGTTCTTTGACAAATTGTAACCTCTTCTGCGCATGTCTTTTATTTAACAGAGGGACTTTGCGGGGGATTCTTGCAAATAAATTAGCTTCTCACAGGCGTCTTCTAACTGTCACAGCACTTACAGGTAACTCCAGACTGTCTTTGATCATCCTGGAGCTGATCAATGGGTGAGCCTTTGCCATTCTGGTTATTCTTCTATCCATTTTGATGGTTGTTTTCCATTTTCTTCCACGCATCTGAGGTTTTTTTGTCCATTTTAAAGCATTGGAGATCATTGTAGATGAACAGCCTATAATTTTTTTCACCTGCGTATAAGTTTTCCCCTCTCCAATCAACTTTTTAATCAAACTACGCTGTTCTTCTGAACAATGTCTTGAACGTCCCATTTTCCTCAGGCTTTCAAAGAGAAAAGCATGTTCAACAGGTGCTGGCTTCATCCTTAAATAGGGGACACCTGATTCACACCTGTTTGTTCCACAAAATTGACGACCTCACTGACTGAATGCCACACTACTATTATTGTGAACACCCGCTTTTCTACTTTTTTTTTTTACTAATAGCCCAATTTCATAGCCTTAAGAGTGTGCATATCATGAAAGCTTGGTCTTGTTGGATTTGTGAGAATCTACTGAATCTACTGGTACTTTGTTTCCCATGTAACAATAAGAAATATACTCAAAACCTGGATTAATCTTTTTAGTCACAGAGCACTACTATTATTCTGAACACTACTGTATCAGTGCTGTGTTGAAAGCACGACTCAGTATTTGAAGCAAAAATAACTAATATTCTTGGAAAAAAAAAAGCTGTTTAATTCAAGTATGCAAATATTCCCTTTAAGATTGATCATTTGTCCCAAATTCTGTTCTGTAAGTAAAATGTGCCAAATGAAAATTTAAGTACAAAAATATCAAATAAATAAAATTAAAACATTTCTGTAAACAGGAAGGGAGGAATGACAGTTACACTTCCCAGGAAGATGAATCTCTGCTGGAAACTCTTTGATCCTTCGCATTTACTTTGAAACGGCTGATTCAAGTCAACTGCATTCACATGAACATGGCAAGAAAAACATATCCTATTAATAGTCTGTGCTAAAAAAGTAAATGACTTTATAAATCTGTGTATTACTGAAAATATACTCTAACATTATATTATATCTTCAACATGTAAAAAATATCCCAGAGTAATAAGTAAATGTGTATAAAAGTTGACGTGGGCTTTCTGTACAGTGATTATGGCACAGAGAACGACTGATAGAAAATCAGTGCTGAACAGAAACCAGAGACGGACGTCGCTATATGTTAGCAGAGGAGCGGAGGACGTGGAATCTCTTCAGAGTCATGCGGATGGATCCCAGCTGACGGTTCAGTCTCTCCAGGCGGTTCTCCAGGGCCACCTGAGCAGGAGAAGCAGCAGCACTGAAACTGTAAGCGACCGCTGAGCAGCAATCACGAGGGGAACAATTCAACCAAAGCTTATTAAAAACAAACAAGGACCATATCTGAAGAGTTCTCCCGGTGACTCACCTCATCTAATCTGGTCTGCAAGCTGACTCTGCCGCCTGCTCCGGGCATCCGGCTCAAAGCTGCTTCAATCTGACACACAGACATAAAGGTTAATCATTATTCAAAAATAATTAGCGTGAATGAACAACGTAAAAGGGTGAAGACTCATTTGTTTATGTAAGTTACTACTAATCTTTCTGTGAGCCATAGTAAAAAGTGAAAGGTGACATTCAATTGGCTTTACTGCTTTGGTAAACAAAGGAGACGTGTTCTGACAGCGCAGGGCAAAAACAAACAAACAAACATACATCAGCTGTCTTAACCATGGACCACATTAAGAGTTTGGATAAAGAGAATATTGTCAGTTCTGCTTTTAAGATTTAAAACAGGAAAAATATAATGTATGTAGACCAAACTTAGATATTTTTATTATTATTTATTGATGTTTTTATAGGTAGGGATATGAACTAGAGTACCAAGAGCCCTGTGTGTTACCAACTCAATTGAAGCCCACGACAAAATGCCCATTTCCAAGTGAACGAATGTATGCAAATAATTTTCGGACAGGAACAATGTCAATGACCAATATCGTGCCCTTGTGAAATTAAAAGAAAAATTATCGGACAGTTTTCCGAAAATTGGGTCCAAATGCCCACATTGGTTGTTTTTGTCATAAAAATGGCCGCCATTTTCAAACAAACAAATCTATGACATTAATGTTTTGACGTGAACCCTGCCAACAACCCAGATTACGCCCTTCACAAATCAGGAAAAAGAAAAAGAAAAGTTAGACAGTTTTTGAGAAAATTGGGTCCAAATGCCCAAATTGGTTGGTTTTGGCATAAAAATGGCCGCCATTTTCAAACAAACAAATCTATGACATTAATGTTTTGACATGAACCCTGCCAACAACCCAGATTACACCCTTCACAAATTAGGAAAAAGAAAAAGAAAAGTTAGACAGTTTTTGAGAAAACTGGGTCCAAATGCCCAAATTGGTTGTTTTTTGCATAAAAATGGCCGCCATTTTCAAACAAACACATCTATGACATTAATGTTTTGACGTGAACCTTGCCAACAACCCAGATTATGCTCTTCACAAATTAGGAAATAGAAAAAGAAAAGTTAGACAGTTTTTGAGAAACCTGCCTTTAAGTGCTCAAAATAGCTATTTTCATCATAAAAATGGCCGCCATTTCCAAAATTCTGTTTCTGAGGTAAAACCAAGAAATGCAGAGGAATTGTGGAATGTAGTCCAATGGTCCTGCACTGGAAGACCTGTTCACAGGTTCCAGAAGTTTGTCAACTCAATGCAACACAGATGTGAAGCAGTTCTCAGAAACTGTGGTTATGCAACTAAATATTTGTTCAGTGATTCACTGGAAAAATAAATCTTCAAGCATTTTTCAGTTTATACAGCAAATGTTTGAGTTTGTAAAGAGAAATGCAGACGTTGCTTTTTTTTTGAACAGCCTAATTATCCTTTTTCTTCACTTTCTGTAAAGTAATAACGAATTTGATACATTTTTCTTCCCATTTTGGTTTGGAATAAAATGTACAGTGTTCACAATGCATTTATGTGTATGGAAATAAAAGCTATTATAAGGATTCTGAGCTTTACTCACTTTTTTCTAAAGACACTGCTATTAATTTTAACACTACTGTAAATGTCCACCAAGTGGAGATACTGCTCCATTTCAAGAACCTTGAGTATGGGCGTCTGTGGGACACCACCAACAGCACCCCACTGCTATTATTATGAACACAGCTGTGTGAATTAAGGATGGGCCATATGATACTGTTAGTGATATAAAGGTATAAATTCTCCCCATGAGAAGAATTTGTCATTATATAGTTGATGGCATGCTTTCATATACAAGGTCTGTTAGAAAAGTATCAGACCTTTTTATTTTTTGCAAAAACCTGATGGATTTGAATCGTGTGCTTGCATGAGCAAACCTTGAACCTTTGTGCGCATGCGTGAACTTTTTCACGCCTGTCGATTGTATCATTTTCTGGTAAGCAGCCTTTGTGTGGGACATGTGCAGCGTTCGGCGGATTTTCATTTCAAGGAAAAAGACGGAACAACTGGAGCAGCGCCGCATCAAATTTTGCCAGAAACTGGGCGACAGCCAGGTGGAAACCATTCGGATGATTCAGACGGCTTTCGGTGACTTTTCAGTCGTGTGACTATCCGAGAAATTGTGGAAGAGGTGGGCATGTCACAGCATGTCCTGTGAGACTTCAACATGAAGGCGCTTTTGCTCCGCCATCAGAAGCAGCATGAATTTCACCGCCACTCTTTTCGTGGCCAAATTTTCTGTCTTCTACAGTGGAATGTACCGAAAAAGTGCTGATGTCCACCTCTTCCGCAATTTCTCGGATAGTCACACAACGGTCCCGCATCACCACAGAGTTCACTTTGGAAATGATCTGGTCATTTCAGCATGTTGATGGCCGACCGGAGCGCGGCTCGCTCTCCACCATTGTGCGGACGTCTTTAAACCGGTTGTACCACTCCTCAATCTGTGTGATGCCCATAGCATTGTCACCGAAAGCCGTCTGAATAATCCGAATGCTTTCCAATCCGAATGCTTTCCACCTGGCTGTTGCCCAGTTTCTGACAAAATTTGATGCGGCGCTGCTCCAGTCCTTCCGTCTTTTTCCTTGAAATTAAAATCCGCCGAGCGCACTGCACACGTCCCACACAAAGGCTGCTTACCAGAAAATGATGCAATCGACAGGCGTGAAAAAGTTAAAGGAGACCTGCATTGAAAAAAATGCAGTCAGATTTTTTGAACATAAAATGACTTACATTTACACATGAGATCCTTCTGAATGTAGTAAAGTAAATCTGCAAGCCCAGATCTGTCATTCAATGGAGAAATCTTCATTTGAAAATGACAAAATTACAGCTAACATTTAGCCCTCCGCAAACTGTCCCTCTCATCATGGATGCTGCCAAGACGCCACGGACAAGACCCTCTCCCAGCATGCATTGCGCCAATTGTAATTTGTGGATTTACGTCAGTTTGCATCTGCACCTTTTTCTTGTCTTATACGGAAGGATCTACTTTTTTTAAAACTTCATATTGTCTTGCGGCACGTTTGGTGAGTACACATTTCTTTTATTTGTGCTTGAAAATGATTTTGGGGGACTTTTTCATACGCCCGTTTGATTGAGTGGTGTCGCAATGAAAATCTACTGTCTTTCGCCTCCGGTACCTTCGCGGGATATGGAGGCGAGACCCGCAAAGAATCCCAGTCATTAAAAACATATAAACCTCTCTCAGCGTCCATGGAGCTCTGGGGCTCCGATTGCCGAGACGTGCGGTGCTGTGGATTTTGCCGCAAGAAGTCTGTCCTTGCAGCAACAGGTGTACCGGCCGCTTCGCATTAAAACAGTGAGTGTAGCGGAGGCAGAGAGCGGGAGAGGAAGAACGGCGCCCGCTATCGATGTCGTTGCTGATCTGAGCACACAGATCTGTATCTCACATTCATTGCAGCTTACTTTTGGATGTTGAAACCAGGACGTGTATAAGTAACATTACTAACAGATAAAATCAATTTCAATGCGGGATCGGACTGAAGGCGGGAGTGCGTCGTCTTGTCCCTGACGTCATGGAAATGATACGGCTGTACAAACTGTTTTCACAGAGGGCTAAATTTTAGCTGTAAATTTGTCATTTTTAAACGAAGATTTCTCTGCTGAATTACAAATTTGGGCTTACAGATTTACTTTACTGCATTCACAAGGGTCTTATAAATACATATCAGCTATTTCTTTCTGAAATCTGATCACATTTATTTCAATGCAGGTCTACTTTAACGCATGCGCACGAAGGTTCAAGGTTTGCTCATGCAAGCACACGTGATTCAAATCCATCAGGTTTTTGAAAAAAATAAAAAGGTATGATACTTTTCTAACAGACCTCGTATGCTGCATGCAGGCACGTCATGCATAATTTGCATTTGTTTTGTTTTTTTACCAAAAGTAGAAGCAGTTTTTACTTTTGACCCTTGTACAAACTGAAAATGACCTTTGTCGCCACTTTTGCTACTTTTAATTCCATAACGTCCATAATATTCTGTCACAGGTAGTCCAAACTATACCTCTTTAGAATATGATTGGAGCATTTTTCAGTTTTGACCCCAGTGGAATTCTTCACTGACTTCTACCTGGCTACAGCCACCACCCTGGGATGGCCACCATGCATTTTTGTATAGGCCGTGGTGCACTGAGGCTGGATTCCAAGTGCTGTTCCGTCACCTTAAGTGGTACTAATGTTGTGTGGGCCGCTGAAGAGGAGGTACTGCTGGCCCATCACCAGAGGGCGCCCTGCCTGAAGTGCGGGCTTCGGGCATGAGAGGGCGCTGCCACCTCCCAGGAGCAGCCAGGAGTGACAGCTGTCACACATCAATCATCAATCACCACATCCCATAAAAGCCGAGCAGCAACTCCACCTCCCTGCCGAGAAATCGTCTACCCGTCAGGTAAACTGCTCAGCCTGCAAAAACATTACAGTAGTAACGTCTTTACTTCTGTGTGTGTAATCCCTAACTTTGCAGACGAACCTTTTGTACGCTAAGGAGTAGTCGTTGTGTTTGGGGAGTTGGCGTACTCCGCATCTCAGTTGTGGACTGCTAGTGTGACATCAGGATCTGCATTTATTTCGGGAGTATTGTGATTAACAGGTGGAGGTGTTTCCCACCCTTGTACTGACTGTTTGCTGGGTGTTCACGCACCCACCATCACCTGTCCTTCCTGCCAGCAGTACCAGATCTGACAGTCGGAGGCAGTGGCCACCTGGGGACTCAGCGCTTGGTGGCTCCGGTGTGCTCCAGATCCGCTGGCAGTGGAAAGCGTGTGGGATCCGGCTCTTCTCTGGACAGGCGTCTTCTATCCTCGAGCCTGCCCACACGTCACCTTGTATTATTGACTGCTATTCTAAATTGTGTTTGTCTGTTTTTCTGTTGTGCACATTCACAACATTAAATTGTTGTATTTTGGCTTATTCCACTGTCCGTTCATTTACGCCCCCTGTTGTGGGTCCGTGTCCCTACACTTTCCCAACAGGATTTCTCGGCCAGCGTCATGGATCCCGAGGGGCGTCAACCATCAAGTGAACCACCAATGGAAACGCAGGGTGCACAGGCGCCGGCAGGAGGTGTGTTAGGTGAGCTGCAGCAAATCTTAACCGCCTTCACTGCTCGGTTGGACTTGGTGACCGAGCAGAATGTTATACTCAATCAGAGGATGGAGGCTCTCACCGCCCAGGTGGAAGCGCGCACGCAGGGCGCTGCTGCAGCACCTCCTCCTGCTGTTCAAGCACCGAATACAGACATTCCAGTGCTGATTCAACAAACCCCCCCCCTTCCCATAGGCATACATAAGCCCTCCGGAACCGTACGGAGGTTGTGTCGAGACGTGCGCTGACTTCTTGATGCAGTGTTCACTCGTCTTTTCACAGCGTCCCGTCATGTACGCGTCAGATGCCGGCCGGGTGGCTTATGTTATAAATTTGCTTCGAGGAGAGGCACACGCCTGGGCTACGGTGCTCTGGGAGCAAAATTCACAGCTCCTAACCACATATACTGGGTTTGTGAGGGAGTTTAAACAGGTGTTTGATCATCCCAATAGAGGCGAGACCGCTTCGACCGTGCTGCTGTCAATGAGACAGGGATGTCGGAGTGCAGCCGAGTATGCAGTTGACTTCCGCATCGCGGCTGCGAGTTCCAGCTGGAATACTGTTGCACTCCGTGCCGCCTTCATAAACGGACGGTCTCCGGTCCAGAAGGAGCATCTGCTGGCTAAGGATGAGCCGCGGGATTTTGACGGGCTTATCGACCTGGTCATACGGTTAGACAACCGATTAGAGGAACACCGTTGGGAGTGGGGCGAAGGGCGTGGCCGGGCGCGAGCCGTCCCTCTTCCTTCCGGGTCCGAAAGGGTGCCGCCGTCCTCACGCTCCACAGCCGGAGAGCTCTGTGTGGCAACAGCTCCCCCTGCTGACGAAGCTATGGACACGAGCAGGGCTAAAGTAAAATCTAATGACAGACAACGGAGGAGAATGTTTTTTCTGTGGCTCGAGTGAGCACATACAAAAGAACTGCCCCAAGCGGTTAAACTACAACGCCCGCCCCTAGAGACTGGGCTAAGGGTGGGCCATAACATTCACGCGGGGAGATCCCGTAGATCCGCACGCATCCCAGTGACGATCCTGAGTGGGGATCTTACCCTTCACGCCCCAGCACTTGTGGACACGGGGTTGGAAGGGAATCTGCTGGATAGCAGAAGGGCTAGGGAGGTGGGGCTCCCTCTAGTGGCTCTACCTTCACCATTGAAGGTACGGGCACTAAATGGCACCCTTCTCCCGTTAATCACACACCAGACACAGCCCGTGACTCTGGTTGTGTCTGGGAATCACAGGGAGGAGATTGTGTTCTATGTAACACCTTCTACATACCGAGTGATTTTGGGATTTCCATGGATGGTTAAGCACAATCCCCGGATAGATTGGCCGTCTGGGGTAGTGACGCAGTGGAGCGAAACCTGCCACCGGGAATGCTTAGGATCCTCGGTTCCACCCGCTGTGACAGCTAACGAGGAGGTTAAAGTCCCCCCCAATCTGTCGGCGGTGCCTGAGGAGTACCATGATCTTGCTGACGTCTTCAGCAAAGACCTGGCACTCACTCTTCCCCCACACCGTCCGTATGATTGTACCATTGATTTGATCCCGGGCGCTGAGTACCCGTCCAGCAGGTTGTACAATCTCTCACGTCCTGAGCACGAATCAATGGAGACCTACATCCGGGACTCTTTAGCTGCCAGGTTGATCTGGAACTCCACTTCCCCGATGGGTGCAGGTTTCTTTTTTGTGGGCAAGAAGGACGGCGGACTCCGTCCATGCATTGACTACAGAGGGCTGAACGAAATCATGGTTTGCAATCTATACCCGCTGCCTCTGTTAGATTCAGTGTTCACGCCCTTGCATGGAGCCCAAATTTTCACCAAGTTGGATCTTAGGAATGCGTATCACCTGGTTCGGATCCGGAAGGGAGACGAGTGGAAGATGGCGTTTAACACCCCGTTAGGTCACTTTGAGTACCTGGTCATTCCGTTCGGTCTCACCAATGCGCCCGCGACGTTCCAAGCCTTGGTTAATGACGTCTTGCGGGACTTCCTGCATCGGTTCGTCTTCGTATACCTTGACAATATCCTCATCTTCTCCCCGGATCCTGAGACTTATGTGCAACATGTACGTCAGGTCCTTCAGCGGTTGTTGGAGAACCGGTTGTTTGTGAAGGGCGAGAAGTGCGAGTTCCACCGTACTTCTTTGTCCTTCCTGGGGTTCATAATCTGCTAATTAACTAATTAGTTTGAAATTGACTACTGGCTCATGGACTACAACTGAATTACAACTGAATTCACTTAACTCAGCCCACAGCATCAAAATAAAGATGACAACACTATTGGGTTGACCAACAACGCCCTAGACAGCCTGCAGTATGTCCAGAACTCAGCTGCCAGGGTGCTAACTCACACCAAGCCCCGGCAGCACATCATTCCCATCCTCAAGAAACTTCACTGGTTCCCAGTCAAAGAACGCATCAGCTACAAAATCCGCCTCCTTACCTATATATCACTTCATTTGTGGGATTTTTAGTTATTTTTTCCATCATCTCTCTTAAATAATGTAGACCAAGTTTGTCTCATCACACTTCCACCTAATATCAAAACACAATACTTGCACAGTGAAATAATTAATTCTGTGCATTTGTTTTACTTTTATTTCCAGGCCTTTTCCCTCATTAGTGCCACTACACAGCAGCACGTATGGCAGGAAAGGCGAGAGAGGAAAAACCTTAATCTGCACATCAGATGTAATCCATCGTTCTGCCTCCAGCAGATCACGGTGATGTGGTGTGCCATACTTATTCCATTATACAGAAGACCTATAAATATGCACGCTGTGTTTACTGTGCAAATGAGAACACAGCATGACCAGGACAGAGGGAGGGGGTAGAAAGGGGAGCCAGCGGATATGAATTTTCCAAAAATAGAAGTCATTTAGCAGTGGCAATGAAAGCAAAAAGTCCAGGTTACATAAGAGGTGTAACGGGGATGAGTCGTCCTCTATTTATGCCTGTGTGCTGAAGGTGAGCCTGTTTTGATTTTTTTCTTTTTGCTGATGACTGAGGCCCGGTGACCACCTGATAGCAAAGCCATAAAAAGTGATTGATGGAAACCAGGAAACACTCTGATGTGTTCAACTGTCAGCTTGCCTGTAATTTTTCCTGTGTCAGCTCATCAAACAGTCTCTCGGCGTCGGCCAGTGAGTGCAGTGGAGAGGAATCCTCGCAGGAGACCTGCAGGTCAGCGCCCTGCTCCTCCCAGCCCAGCCGGGAGTCACCTTCAGGTGGATTCACACAACCAGACGACTCGGGCTGCTGCACGTCTAAAGGACATTAACAATCATTTATCATACGACACATTGTTATTGTTTCTAGGAAACCGTCACGAATGTATAGTGTGCAGTCTGCTGCCGTAAGTGCATCTAAAATTAAAAACTACACAGTTATTGGGCACCGCAGTCTCATTTCAGGGTGGACCCAACCCATATTTTGCCTAAAAAGGCAAAATATGACACATAATTTCTCTACCTCCGGTGACAGAAACATGGCACTTTCCCTGAGTTTTGGGGTAAATTAGACGCAAACAATGTGATAATGCAAAGAAAAAGTGAGGATGGGATGGAAAGTGGACATGTGTTGTGGTTGGTTTATGACCCGGTGCTCAAACGTGTCGAGGCAATTCTGCAGGCGAGAGAACGTAGCTACTCTAGTTAGCTGTGTAGGCTAACACTTAACAACACAACGTCTTCCCTTCTCCACTGGGAACTGAAAAGAACAACACTTTTCGCAACTGCAGCCAAAAACAAAACAGTACACCATTTTCCCGTGTGAAGTTATGCTGTGTATATATCGTGCAACGGGAGCAGCTGTCCCCATAAGTGGTCAAATCCCATGATATCACGCAGGGTTCAAACGAGACTGCGCTGCCCTATTACTGAGTTTATATCAAACTGAACTGCAATTGCAGCTCAAATTAAATTTAAAAAACAAACACCTCTTTCACTGTTAAAAACTTTTAAAAAAAATGTAATTTACCATATTTTCCAGAAAACAAGTTGCATTTTTTTAAACTAGTTTGGGAGGTTCTGTGAATTACATTGCAAAGGAACTTATATATGTAAAAAAAATAAAAATAAATAAATAAATAAATAAATGAATAAATACTGCATTCTCATATATGGCCACAAGATGGCACCATATACACACAACATGCTGCTCCCGGATACGGAATAAGATGCTGTGGTGATTCACACTGCAGAGCAGAAGCAGCAGTAACAACTCTGAATGAGAAAAACGTTTTGTCTCAAAGAACAATGAAATTTAATAAATAATGCTCTGCAACTGAAAGACCACACTCTGGAAAAAAAAAAATTAACAGAGAATAAAAAGAGAACATAACTTCTATAACTGTTTGGCACAAAACTTGTTTGGACTTTGTGAGACAAGAACAGCAGTGACAAGACTGCTAAGATGCTATCTTTGACAAATGTTTTCCAAAAATTTTCAAACATTTAAAACACACATGATCGCCTGTTCAGGGGTAAAAAAAAAAGGGCATTTTCCTTGTGTTTTGTGCTTGGTTCAATAACATTAACAAGCTTGTAGCTTGTTCTCCTTAATATGTCATTTGTGTTATAAATAGATAACGCACTGATTAAATTAATTTTGCTTCTTGCTGCATGAAGTGGTAACATCACATTTGAAAATAAATGCAACTTATACCACAGTGGAACCTGTATGTTTTTTTGCTCTTCGTAATTCATTTTTTGACATCTGTGACTTACACTGCGATGCCCTTTACAATCCGTAAAATACTGTAAATGTCTCAGAAATGCATCTTCTTCAGCCCCCAAGTTTCTAAGGGTTTGATTAAAACCCCACATTAGGATCCAAAACCACAATATTTTGTTCAGGATTAAGTAGTAAAGACAAACCACAGCACAGGGACCATGTTACAGACACAAACAAGAAGGTTTTTTTTTTTTTTTTTTTTTTTAACAATAAGGATGGAAAAAGGACACTGATGATGTCACTTGTTGAATAATCTGTTCAGCAGAACAGAAGAAATACATATACTTTGGTTTGGAGTCTAATGACACATGTACTCGTACTGGTCCTGGACAATTTTGTTCCAGGCCTTTCAGTTCAGCATGCAGGTGTGCTGAATGAATACAGCGACTACAAGTGTGGAACTTTTTCCTCTGTGCAGAACTCACTTTGCTACACAGCATTTCCCCAAAGCAACTTCAGCAGGAGACTAGATCTTATTTCAGCCCATGTCCATAGCACAGTCTCTGCTGTTTGGGAACACGACGGTGCCTCATTTGAGAATTATGGTGATCGACAAAAACGCATGAATGGGACAAAAGCAAATATATTTTTATAGTACAAGTCATGTTTTATTTTTTTAAGCTCGTTTTGGAAGTCGTTTATGTACACCGTATATGAAAAATACTGCATTATCATCCATGGCCACAAGATGGCAGTGTCTACACCTGTGAGAAGCATAGACTGAATACTGGACAAACTCTGCTTGACGTCACCCACAGGTTGTAGGGGGAGCTCCTTAGAGAAGAATATGACCAAAAAAAAAAAAAAAAAGACGAAACTGTCAAAAACTAACCAAAACTGCACATTTGCCCTTTAAGAGTTACCTAGTTACTGACAAGGTAAACTAAAAGACTAACCTCTGTTGGGGTGATGAGTGTCCAACCCAACCGTGCTGCAATACAGAGTTGGATCATGCTATGTCCAGTGATGCACTACCAGGGTTCTACCTAGGACCATTTTAGTGCCGGCTAAATTATGTGATTGTGGCTCATAGCTTTGGGGAGCTGTGGGCCCCGCGAGGCCCCAAAGCTATAGGGGTTTTATACCACTAAAACATTCTTGGCAAACCCTATTTTAACTCATTTTAGATGCATTGAAAGCAAGAATAATAAACAAAATTATATTTATGTTGTAATATTTGTAAGATCAAAGTTATTTGTTCCATGTTTCTGTCAAAGTCTGTTAATAAACTAAATAATGTTGAAAATGTTAAAAACATATTAATACTTAATGGACCTATCATTTACTCTCTTCTTCAAAAATGACACACAGTAGTTTTTAATCCAGTGAAACAGGTAGTTTTTCTGTCATCCTGACAGTTTTTTTTTTCAACATTTTTGAGTGGGATTGTACGACATTTCTTTTTAAACAGCTTATTTTTGTGGCAGGGACGGCGGTGGGATTCGAACACCGGATTGCTCACACTCGAGAACAAGACTCTACCAGGTCAGCCAAAGGGGAATTCTCCGCTAGCTAAGCAAGCAGGAACATCTTTTCAATCCGGACTTCACCTTGCTACATATATAACACCTAACTGCCTTGTTTGAACAAGAGCTGAACCTGGACTGATTTGTCAAACCTGCTCTTTTAAATGAAAAACTTTGTGAATCAGTTTCACTTTCCTCTTTCACTGATGCTGTGCCCCTCCTCCTCTCCACCCCTCCTCTCTCTCTCTCTCTCCCCCCTCCCTCACTGATCACATCTGCTGTGTTTCAAACTCGAAGCTCTTTGGAAACACGAAGCCTTTCAAATGTAAAATAAACTGTAAATTTCTGAATATATCATCACACACGGACACAGGACCTCTGGATTAATGTTGGATTTTCATGGTAGATTTTTTTTTTAAATTCATTTCAGAGCAGAGACGCTGTTTTCAGCTGCTGCCCTTCACAGTGCACCGCTGTGGCCACATAACACGCTGACTCTCTGATCTCTGCTGTTTGCGATTTGATAAAATTGCCAAACTATGACTCTATAACAGTGGTGTCCAAAGTATTCCAAAAAGGGCAGAGGGTGCAGGTTTTCTTTGCAGCCACTGACTCCAGCAGGTGATTTCACTGATGAACTCCTCCCATCTGCTCAAAGTGATGTTAATCAATGAAATTACCTGCTGAAGTCAGTGGCCGCAAAGAAAACCTGCACCCTCTCTGCCTTTTCTGCAACATTTTGGACACCACTGCTCTATAAGCTTGAAATACGTTTCAACATTTCAGTTCATTTTTCATAAATTTTGTGCTGGGTGGCACAGCTAAATTGAACCCGAGAGCTAGGTGGAAATCTGCAATGCCGGGCAGGGCCGCCCAGCGCCGGCCGTCGTGGCTAGAACCCTGTGCACTACCAAGTTGGTTTGCATGCTACTTCTAGCTTAATATGAAGCATCTCGTAGTTCTGTAGTCTGAGCAGAGTGAAACAGAAGCAGACACCCCATTTACCCCCTGCCCCAAAGTACAGATTGGTCGTCCCTGCACTGAAAGGTACTGTACACCTGCACAGCCCCATCCCACTACGTTATATTTATTTAACAGTGAACACAGTCTTGCCTACTTGAGTATTTGACTTTTTACAGAAGTATTTTTTTCCTTTTTTATTATTGTTGCTTATGCACCAAAACACCAGATCAAATTCCTTGTATGTGAGAACTTAACTTGGCAATAAATTTGATATCACTCATTTTTTAGCGCTGTTACCATCTTCTGCATCAGGTGATGGAAACTGGAGTCTTTTCCGGGGTGTGCTGATGTGGAATGAATGGCGTCTCTGGTCAAATTGTCCTTCAAACCTGTAAAACGTACACAGTGTTTTCTTTGTCATTCGTGTAACCCACAGAATGTGTATATATATATATACACTGCACAAAGCCTGCGTGACATCATCCACTGGTTCTCTATAGAGACCCGCAATAGCCGAAATGACACCCATGTCTGGGCGTCACCATGTTGGGAGCCCCGCCTGCACTGATTCACGGTGAATTCATTAATGCACAAAGGGGTGGAGCATGGGTGGCTCAGTGTGTGATGAAAAATGCCTGAACACACCCCTCTCTTCGAGTCCAAAGCACAAGCTAACAGGCTAATCTCAGTTTGGGTATTTGGGGACTCCTAACGATTTACTTTGGTGTGCACAGTAAACTTAACGAGCCGCGTATTTCCTCAGTAATCATACAGTAACGGATGAAGCTACCAACAGCTGCTAAAAGTACTAACTGTTAACATACAACAATAAATAAGGCGAGAGTTTCACTAAGGACAAATATTGCAACACAGATGTCTTAAGATGATCTGTTATGGTGTTTCACCGCACAACAAACAGACACAGCAACAACACAAGAGTGGACTGAGTTACAGTCAGAGGCTACGAACCGGTCACTACGAGTGACCGGTTCAGCCTTTGTCACTCGAAGTAACCACGCCCACAGTTACGCAGACCTTCATGGACTAAAATGCCTTAAACTAAGAACTGAAGGAGAAAAGTTTTTTTTTTTTTTGCTTTTTTGTACCAGACTGTAAACATGTTTATTTCTGCTCTAAGGTTGGACATTTTAAAGCGCACTTCTATGGGAATGTGCTCTATTTTGGAGGCAGCCTCAAGTGGCCAGTCAAGGAACTGCACTTCTGGGTTGGGGTCAAAATACAGGATCAAGTATTGCATCTTGGGAGTAACCATGGTAATACGCACTCTGAGAAACTTTACCTGTATTTCAGCTTGGTTTGAAGATGAGGTTTATTTGGAGATGTTGGATAAAAATTAAACTCAAAGTTGGAGTTCCGTCTCTACTCTGGCTCAGAAAGATATCTGAAAGCACTTTGGACTATCTTCTGCACTTTCTCATGCAGGGCTGTGCTGTGAGTGTTTTCCTCACCTTCTGACCAGGTGTTCCTCTCTCGGCATCATGTGGCCAAAAGCAGTGGAGTAATTCTCAGTTGGACAGCGTTTAGGGCTGGACTTGGCAGACAGCGGCATGAGTAAAGTTTCTCTCTTTGCTTAAAGGAAAAGAACAATACAGAATTAAGAACACATTCTGTTAAAAGGCTTTACATCATTATAATTCTCATACTTCTTTGGGCATGACTTTTCTCATGGAACCAAAATTGATTAAAGTTTCGATAAGCCGATAGAAAGAAATAAATAGTTTTAAGTTTCGATAAGCCGATAGAAAGACATAAATAGTTTTACTCTTCATAAAATTGTACATATATCCATTATTTGCCAGCCTTGTGTTCCTGGGGGTCGGTTTTATGCTGTCATTTTTTTTTTTTGACATTTGACATGCTCTCCTTCACAGAAATATGTTCAACCATATTGGAAGATGTCCATCTGATATGCAGAAATATGTAACTCCACTGTGTTTATACTGTATTTAGCAGGGATGTGGGTGGAGGAGGGAGAGGAAAAGTTCAACCATATTGGAAGATGTCCATCTGATATGCAGAAATATGTAACTCCACTGTGTTTATACTGTATTTAGCAGGGATGTGGGTGGAGGAGGGAGAGGAAAAGTAGGGGTGGGAGGAGGATGAGGGGTCGGGGGGTCGGGGGGGGGGCAAGCGGCTCCAGATTTTCTACTAACTGGTGCATTCTGTTGTTTTTAGTTGGAGTTGTATTTGTGTTGACGACCCTCCTGTCCTGTGCACCAACAGCAATTCTTGTATATTCGTCCGTGAATTGTTCTGTGAATTGTTTCTGTAATTTATGTCTGTATCATGGCCCAAGCAGAGGGTCACCCCTTTGAGTCTGGTCTGCTTGAGGTTTCTTCCTCAGAGGGAGTTTTTCTTACCACTGTTGCTCTGGGGGTTGGTAAGGTTAGATCTTACCTGTGTGAAGTGCCTTGAGGCAACTCTGTTGTGATTTGGCGCTATATAAATGAAAATAAATTGAAACTGAAATAAATGATTTTCTAGGGGGTTTAACTACCATATTTTCCGGAGTATATATCCCATTTTTACTGGTTTGAGAAGCCCTGCAATTTATAATCCAGTGCGGAGGTGATGGTCTAGTGGTTAAGACGTTGGGCTTGACACCAGAAGATCCTCGGGTCAAATTCCAGCCTGACGGGAAAATCACTAAGTGCTACTAAGGGCTACTAACAAGCAGTGTATTTAACCATCTCGGTCGTGCTGGCTCTAAGAGAACTAGCGCCTATGTGGCCCTCGACTTGTTTGCACTGTGTGTGAGACAGCCTCAACTGCAATGGAGGAGGATGGCTAGGCTAAGGTAAGGCTAACTGTATAAGCAGTCATTTTAAAAACAATATTAACTTTGGATTTGAAGTAAACGTACGTACTGGGTGAAGTTGTAGGAATGTTTCGCTGTGCTGGAGGAGGCAGAGAAGACGACCTATGGCCATCTGGAGACAGACTCCTCTGAGCTCTGAGCAGAGCTCCAGTGCTCTCTGCTCCAGGATGACACCTCCCTCCTCTGCGCTCAGGGCCGACCACCATAGGTTTAGCAGCATCTCTCTCTGCTGACAATCGAATTCGCTCCTGAATGGGCTCTTTGTGTCTTCGCTCCATGAAGGCCACTGTGGTCCTCTGATGGCCAACCCCTGAATCAGTAAACCACAGGCAGGTTGAGTTAATGTAAAATAATCAGCTTTAGGTTCTGATTAGGAGTCACAAAGCTTCACACACACTGAGGGGGAACTTTTGCCATTCAAAGATCTTTGATCATAATGTTCTCAGCTCTCTCAATGGGAGGTGGTAAAGAAATAGCTAACTAAGACCGAAATCTAAAGTCCAGCACAATGTGGTGCCTATAATCAATGTTTTCCTCTGTGCAACCAGTGGAAGGCATCGTAAATCTCATTTAATCTTTAAGGCTTTCTTTCCTGAACCCCCGCCCCCCCACCAAGCTTTCAACAGCTGAAAATGAAGGAACATAACTGGCATCGTCTAATCATGCACCAACCATATTTATGGACATGATTTTGTGTACAGGGGTTTCAAATTTAGATACTTTGTGATGACGCAAATCTCCCTTTTACAATTTATTATATTTTTTCTCAATATCAGATACATATATACCTTGAAAATTCTCAAACTAAATGCCAAATGCATTACAAACAAGTTAGAAATGGGGTTTCGATTTAACCATTTCCTACTTCATAACTATGTTTCTCCATTTTCTTCCATGACATTATTTTTATTCAGCATTCACATACTGATGGTACACAGCACAGTAAACTGGATGCTGTGTTCATTTCAGTGAAGAGATGACGCAAAGCTGCATTACTGCTCACTGAAAATGACACTCCACTCATGAAGGCATCAAATTAAATACATTTTTCCACTCAGAGTTATGATGCAATTCACATCTCCCTCACTGAAATATCACTCACCACAGTCTGAGTGCACAATGAGACAATGGAGAAGACTGTAGATAGGAATCAAGAACCAGTTGCAGTTGAGAACCGGTTCCAAATTTTTCAATCCACTGGAATCGTACGTGTCAGACATTATAAATTTCTCTTTTCAATGCTGGCAAGATATTCTGACATTATCGCACTGCAAGAACGTACGTGCCCTGATGTCACATTATGACATCAACATCTGCATCTAATAAAAAGGAAAACTGCTGCATTGACATTGAAAACTTGTGCAGGCCTCCATTTTCAACACAGAAAATTTGTCCGGAATAGATATTGATGAAAACTTATAAATTCATAGCCCTAGAGAAGACACCAAAACTCTGAATCTTATCATTTGCTTATTTATGGCATAATATCTGACAGCAAATGTCAAGATTGGGACAAATCCACCACAGTCAACAGTCACTTCCTGGAACAACAAGACCACTTCAGTTCACTGAACACCTCTGCCACTGTAATGCCGCACTTTTCCATAACAGTCGAACATGGTCATCCTTGCTGATACAAAGGACGGTCCAGGTGGCTACCCCCATGAAAATTCAGTAAGGTATGTCTTCTATTATACATTCCAATTCTAAGGTAGAACTCTACTAGTGTATAATAAAGTATATCTAAATATCTAAAAAAAAAAAAAAGAAGAGTAGAGTAGAGCCACTTAGGTGCCTGGTCTTGAGAACCAGGGATGGTAGGTTGAAAAGATTTTTTATCCCATGGGAACTCTCCCTACCCACCTAAGTGGCACAAGAATATGGACAGCAGGTATATAAGTGACATTTACACAATCAGGGTAGTAAACAACATATACAAGAAATATAGTTACTACATAATATTATAGGAGTTAGCTTCTAAAACCTAAATATTCATACAGGAGAAGATTGTAGTACAACCCCTGGCAATAATTATGGAATCACCGGCCTCAGACGATGTTCATTCAGTTGTTTAATTTTGTAGGAAAAAAGCAGATCACAGACATGACACAAAACTAAAGTCATTTAAAATGGCAACTTTCTGGCTTTAAGAAACACTATAAGAAATCAGGAAAAATAATTGTGGCAGTCAGTAACAGTTACTTTTTTAGACCAAGCAGAGGGAAAAAAATATGGACTCACTCAATTCTGAGGAATAAATTATGGAATCACCCTGTAAATTTTCATCCCCAAAACTAACACCTGCATCAAATCAGATCTGCTCGTTAGTCTGCATCTAAAAAGGAGTGATCACACCTTGGAGAGCTGTTGAACCAAGTGGACTGACATGAATCACGGCTCCAACACGAGAGATGTCAACTGAAACAAAGGAGAGGATTATCAAACTCTTAAAAGAGGGTAAATCATCACGCAATGTTGCAAAAGATGTTGGTTGTTCACAGTCAGCTGTGTCTAAACTCTGGACCAAATACAAACAACATGGGAAGGTTGTTAAAGGCAAACATACTGGTAGGCCAAGGAAGACATCAAAGCGTCAAGACGGAAAACTTAAAGCAATATGTCTCAAAAATTGAAAATGCACAACAAAACAAATGAGGAACAAATGGGAGGAAACTGGAGTCAACATCTGTGACCGAACTGTAAGAAACCGCCCAAAGGAAATGGGATTTACATACAGAAAAGGCATTATTATTAGGCATATTATAAACGAAAGCCATTATTAACACCTAAACAGAAAACAACAAGGTTACAATGGGCTAAGGAAAAGCAATCGTGGACTATGGATGACTGGATGAAAGTCATATTCAATGATGAATCTCGAATCTGCATTGGGCAAGGTGATGATGCTGGAACTTTTGTTTGGTGCCGTTCCAATGAGATTTATAAAGATGACTGCCTGAAGAGAACATGTAAATTTCCACAGTCATTGATGATATGGGGCTGCATGTCAGGTAAAGGCACTGGAGAGATGGCTGTCATTACATCATCAATAAATGCACAAGTTTACGTCGTTATTTTGGACACTTTTCTTATCCCATCAATTGAAAGGATGTTTGGGGATGATGAAATCATTTTCCAAGATGATAATGCATCTTGCCATAGAGCAAAAACTGTGAAAACATTCCTTGCAAAAAGACACATAGGGTCAATGTCATGGCCTGCAAATAGTCCGGATCTTAATCCAATTGAAAATCTTTGGTGGAAGTTGAAGATAATGGTCCATGACAAGGCTCCAACCTGCAAAGCTGATCTGGCAACAGCAATCAGAGAAAGTTGGAGCCAGATTGATGAAGAGTACTGTTTGTCACTCATTAAGTCCATGCCTCAGAGATTGCAAGCTGTTATAAAAGCCAGAGGTGGTGCAACAAAATACTAGTGATGTGTTGGAGCGTTCTTTTGTTTTTCATGATTCCATAATTTTTTTCCTCAGAACTGAGTGATTCCACATTTTTTTTGCCTCTGCTTGGTCTACAAAAGTAACCGTTACTGACTGCCACAATGTTTTTTCCTGATTTCTTATAGTGTTTCTTAAAGCCAGAAAGTTGCCATTTGAAATGACTTTAGTTTTGTGTCATGAAGGGGAGAGCATATCTCACCCATATTGGCCTCTCTTCATTGGCTTCCTGTTAATTCTAGAATAGAATTTAAAATTCTTCTTCTTAATCAATCAATCAATTTTTTTATATAGCGCCAAATCACAACAAACAGTTGCCCCAAGGTGCTTTATATTGTAAGGCAAGGCCATACAATAATATGTAAAACCCCAACGGTCAAAACGACCCCCTGTGAGCAAGCACTTGGCTACAGTGGGAAGGAAAAACTCCCTTTTAACAGGAAGAAACCTCCAACAGAACCAGGCTCAGGGAGGGGCAGTCTTCTGCTGGGACTGGTTGGGGCTGAGGGAGAGAACCAGGAAAAAGACATGCTGTGGAGGGGAGCAGAGATCAATCACTAATGATTAAATGCAGAGTGGTGCATACAGAGCAAAAAGAGAAAGAAACAGTGCATCATGGGAACCCCCCAGCAGTCTACGTCTATAGCAGCATAACTAAGGGATGGTTCAGGGTCACCCGATCCAGCCCTAACTATAAGCTTTAGCAAAAAGGAAAGTTTTAAGCCTAATCTTAAAAGTAGAGAGGGTGTCTGTCTCCCTGATCTGAATTGGGAGCTGGTTCCACAGGAGAGGAGCCTGAAAGCTGAAGGCTCTGCCTCCCATTCTACTCTTACAAACCCTAGGAACTACAAGTAAGCCTGCAGTCTGAGAGCGAAGCACTCTATTGGGGTGATATGGTACTATGAGGTCCCTAAGATAAGATGGGACCTGATTATTCAAAACCTTATAAGTAAGAAGAAGAATTTTAAATTCTATTCTAGAATTAACAGGAAGCCAATGAAGAGAGGCCAATATGGGTGAGATATGCTCTCTCCTTCTAGTCCCCGTCAGTACTCTAGCTGCAGCATTTTGAATTAACTGATAATAATGAATTACAATAGTCCAGCCTAGAGGAAATAAATGCATGAATTAGTTTTTCAGCATCACTCTGAGACAAGACCTTTCTGATTTTAGAGATATTGCGTAAATGCAAAAAAGCAGTCCTACATATTTGTTTAATATGCGCTTTGAATGACATATCCTGATCAAAAATGACTCCAAGATTTCTCACAGTATTACTAGAGGTCAGGGTAATGCCATCCAGAGTAAGGATCTGGTTAGACACCATGTTTCTAAGATTTGTGGGGCCAAGTACAATAACTTCAGTTTTATCTGAGTTTAAAAGCAGGAAATTAGAGGTCATCCATGTCTTTATGTCTGTAAGACAATCCTGCAGTTTAGCTAATTGGTGTGTGTCCTCTGGCTTCATGGATAGATAAAGCTGGGTATCATCTGCGTAACAATGAAATTTAAGCAATACCGTCTAATAATACTGCCTAAGGGAAGCATGTATAAAGTGAATAAAATTGGTCCTAGCACAGAACCTTGTGGAACTCCATAATTAACTTTAGTCTGTGAAGAAGATTCCCCATTTACATGAACAAATTGTAATCTATTAGACAAATATGATTCAAACCACCGCAGCGCAGTGCCTTTAATACCTATGGCATGCTCTAATCTCTGTAATAAAATTTTATGGTCAACAGTATCAAAAGCAGCACTGAGGTCTAACAGAACAAGCACAGAGATGAGTCCACTGTCTGAGGCCATAAGAAGATCATTTGTAACCTTCACTAATTCTGTTTCTGTACTATGATGAATTCTAAAACCTGACTGAAACTCTTCAAATAGACCATTCCTCTGCAGATGATCAGTTAGCTGTTTTACAACTACCCTTTCAAGAATTTTTGAGAGAAAAGGAAACCTTACTTATAAGGTTTTGAATAATCAGGTCCCATCTTATCTTAGGGACCTCATAGTACCATATCACCCCAATAGAGCGCTTCGCTCTCAGACTGCAGGCTTACTTGTAGTTCCTAGGGTTTGTAAGAGTAGAATGGGAGGCAGAGCCTTCAGCTTTCAGGCTCCTCTCCTCTGGAACCAGCTCCCAATTCAGATCAGGGAGAAAGACACCCTCTCTACTTTTAAGATTAGGCTTAAAACTTTCCTTTTGCTAAAGCTTATAGTTAGGGCTGGATCAGGTGACCCTGAACCATCCCTTAGTTATGCTGCTATAGACTTAGACTGCTGGGGGGTTCCCATGATGCACTGAGTGTTTCTTTCTCTTTTTGCTCTGTATGCAGCACTCTGCATTTAATCATTAGTGATTGATCTCTGCTCCCCTCTACAACATGTCTTTTTCCTGGTTCTCTCACTCAGCCCCAACCAGTCCCAGCAGAAGACTGCCCCTCCCTGAGCCTGGTTCTGCTGGAGGTTTCTTCCTGTTAAAAGGGAGTTTTTCCTTCCCACTGTCGCCAAGTGCTTGCTCACAGGGGGTCGTTTTGACCGTTGGGGTTTTTCCGTAATTATTGTATGGCTTTGCCTTACAATATAAAGCGCCTTGGGGCAAATGTTTGTTGTGATTTGGCGCTATATAAATAAAATTGATTTGATTTTGATTTGATGTCTGTGATTTGCTTTTTTCTACAAAATTAAACAACTGAATGAACATCCTCCGAGGCCGGTGATTCCATAATTTTTGCCAGGGGTTGTATACATTTACCTAGTCTGTAGACTGGTTGTACAATTAAATTATAGCTAGTAAGCTCAACTATAAATATGGTTATTTTATTATAGAAACAGAAGCTATGATGTAATATGTTTTAGGTATCTATCTAAAGTTCACCTTTTAGCTTACTATAGGAAGACAAAATCCATGCTCTATATGCTACCTAATGGAAACTCCAAACTTAGATACTATCTGTTGATATATATTAAAAAACCATAAACTGAAGAACCATTAAAAATCTACACCATATAAAATAAGTGTAAATCATGAAAGTAAGCTAACTATAGGTAGAGCTACTGTTAATTTAGCCGTTAATTAGCCAACCGTACCTTGCTAGCCAACAAGGTTAAACCAAGCTGGTAACTAGCGTAAAAGTACAATAGCATAGTTTAGCCCTACAACAAACAAGTGTGTATTAATGATAGCTTCCCAAAAAGAACAGAGCAGACTATATTGTTAAGTATAAGTTAATGTTAGCTGTTAGGTTTAACTAATTGTACCCCACTCCTACATTTTTATCACTAATATAATAATATTAAAAAAGAACAAGAAAAAGGACATTTGTATGTATTCACAACCATAAAGCGTGCTGAAATGTATATGGAGACAAGATCATTATTTGAAAAAATAAAATTCTGTTGCATCTGAAGCTCAAGTATAATTATATTCCTTCTAACACCTTAATGTTACTCCTTACAATTATCGTCTGTTGGTCCCTACAGATGATATTGATTCTGTAATGACAACTGATACGATTGGTTTCCTGCCCTCAATATGTGAACGTAGTTGCACAGGAAAAAATTCATTTTAAGAATACAAACTTGTTGATGCCTAATAAATGTTGACATTTGAATAAATTTGTGGTGTGTCATTGTTTGCACGATGTAACCTCACTGTCACGTATTAAGGTGTAGAGTTGTGTTTTAAAAATGAGCGTTCTTACATGGAGCTCGACTTGCTGTTGCTCTGGTCTCCTCCAACTCTATCAAGGCCCTCATCATTGGGGTAAGGGCACACGATCCTTCTCTCTGAACAGACTCCTGTTTAGCAAACATCTGGTCTTGGTGCCTGGTCTGAGCCTGGACAGTTTCACACTGAGGGGGAGAGGAACACCTGCAGAACAGGACACCACCACTCAAAATCTTCAAGAGCCCTGATAAAATATCCACAGCAGTAATAAAACTTGAAGGGCACTCAGTACAGCACAAAACTACATCAAGAGCCTATATCCCCCTTTAAAACACAACTTAAGGAAGCTTCAAATTCCAGCCCTTAGTCCATCCTTGTGGACCTGGGTCTGAAAATGCATTTTTGGCTACCAGATTTACACCCTCACATAAATCTGGACCAAGGTGTACCTACGAATCCAAATAATCGAGGGATCCTAAACACTTGTTTTTGACCAAGATTGTGACCTTAATCCTTTTTGCTCATCTTGGTTTCTCATTAATGACCTCTTCCTCTGATCTTTGTTTATGATAATTCATCTCTAATCCTGATTACCATATTTTCCGGAGAATAAGTCACATTGGTCAAAAAAAAAAAAAAAAAAAAAAAACACTCTTTAAAAGAGAAAAGAAAAAAGTATATACATCGCACCATATAGTATATGTCGCACTTATCAGTTCAAGCAAGAAGAAGCAAAATGGATTTAATCGCCATATTATTCATTTATAAGGCACAAATGTAAAGCAGCAGAGCTAACAAGCTAATTATTGTCACTGTAAGAGCAAAAAATGACAGTAAACTGCTTCTTTCAGCCACAGAAAAAACGATCACGTTGGGAGATGAAGGTACCAGGCAATGAAATGTTTGAAAACCCGGTGTGTCATTTATATATTTACAACACAAACGTTGCTTTAACCATCAGAAGCTAAGAGCTAATTAATTTGTTGTTACAATCACAAACTGCCTCTTTAAGCCACTGAACAGACGATCATACATACAACCCCTGGCAAAAATTATGGAATCACCGGCCTCGGAGGACGTTCATTCAGTTGTTTAATTTTGTAGAAAAAAAGCAGATCACAGACATGACACAAAACTAAAGTCATTTCAAATGGCAACTTTCTGGCTTTAAGAAACACTATAAGAAATCAAGAAAAATTCCTAACCCTAACACACACACACACAGACCAACGTGTTTGTTTACTTGCACACACAAACACAAACGTCTGTTCATTTACTCACACACACACAGACACAAACATCTATTCGTTTACTCGCACACACACAGACACAAACGTCTATTCGTTTACACACACACACAAACGTGTTTACTTGCACACAGAGACACAAACGTCTATTCGTTTAATTGCACACAGACACAAACGTCTGTTCGTTTAATTGCACACAGACACAAACGTCTGTTCGTTTACTCGCACACACACAGACACAGACACAAACGTCTGTTCGTTTACTCGCGCACACAGACACAAACGTCTATTCGTTTAATCGCAAACAGACACAAACATCTGTTCGTTTAATTGCACACAGACACAAACGTCAGTTCGTTTACTCGCACAGACACAAACGTCTCTTCATTTAATTGCACACAGACACAAACATCTGTTCGTTTACTCGCACACAGACACAAACGTCTGTTTACTCGCACACACAGACACAAACGTGTTTGTTTACTCGCACACACACAGACACAAACGTCTGTTTACTTGCACACAGAGACACAAACGTCTATTCATTTAATTGCACACAGACACAAACGTCTGTTCGTTTAATTGCACACAGACACAAACGTCTGATCGTTTACTCGCACACACACAGACACAGACACAAACGTCTGTTCGTTTACTCGCGCACACAGACACAAACGTCTATTCGTTTAATCGCAAACAGACACAAACGTCTGTTCGTTTAATTGCACAGACACAAACGTCAGTTCGTTTACTCGCACACACACAGACACAAACGTCTCTTCATTTAATCGCACACAGACACAAACGTCTGTTTACTCGCACACACACAGACACAAACGTCTATTCGTTTACTCGCACACACAGACACAAACGTCTGTTTGTTTACTCACACACAGACACAAACGTCTATTCGTTTACTCACACACACACACACAAACGTCTATTCGTTTACTCGCACACACAGACACAAACGTCTATTCTTTTACTCGCGCACACACAGACACAAACGTCTGTTCGTTTAATCGCACACAGACACAAACGTCTATTCGTTTACTCGCACACACACAGACACAAACGTCTATTCGTTTACTCGCACAGACACAAACGTCTGTTTGTTTACTCGCACACACACAGACACAAACGTCTATTAGTTTACTCGCACACACAGACACAAAAGTCTATTCGTTTACACACACAGACACAAACGTCTATTCGTTTACTTGCACATACACAGACACAAACGTCTGTTTGTTTACTCGCACACACACACAGACGTCTATTCATTTACTCACACACACACACACACAGACACAAACGTGTTTGTTTACTTGCACACACAAACACAAATGTCTGTTCATTTACTCACACACACACAAACACAAACGTCTATTCGTTTACTCGCACACACACAGACACAAACGTCTATTCGTTTACACAGACAAAAACGTCTATTCGTTTACTCGCACATACACAGACACAAACGTCTATTCGTTTACACACACAGACACAAATGTCTATTCGTTTACTCGCACATACAGACACAAAAGTCTATTCGTTTACACACACAGACACAAACGTCTGTTCATTTAATCGCACACAGACACAAACGTCTGTTCGTTTACTCGCACACACAGACACAAACGTCTGTTTGTTTACTCGCACACAGACACAAACGTCTATTCGTTTACTCGCACACACACAGACACAAACGTCTGTTTGTTTACTCGCACACACAGACACAAACGTCTATTCGTTTACTCGCACATACACAGACACAAACGTCTATTCGTTTACTTGCACACACACAGACACTAACGTCTATTCGTTTACTCGCACATACACAGACACAAACGTCTATTCGTTTACTCGTACACACAGACACAAACATCTATTCGTTTACTCATGCACACACACAGACACAAACGTCTGTTCGTTTACTCGTACACACACAGACACAAACGTCTATTCGTTTACTCGTGCACACACACAGACACAAACGTCTATTCGTTTACTCGTACACACACAGACACAAACGTCTATTCGTTTACTCGTGCACACACACAGACACAAACATCTGTTCGTTTACTCGCACATACACAGACACAAACGTCTACTCGCACACAGACACAGACACAAACATCCATTCCTATGCGTATTTACGCTGCAGTTCTTTGTGCCATTAGACTCTTCACTGTTTTGATCGACATTTATTCATATCTATTCTTGAATTCTTGGTCATGAATCACATTTTTTTTTTCTCTGTATATAAGTTGCACTGGACTATAAGTCACAGGACCTCTGAAACTAGTAAAAATACACGATTTATACTCCGGAATATACAGTACTCATCTTTATCTCATTTTTCTGAACTTTGATCCTGATCACTGACAAGTGATCCAGATTGCTGCAATTTGATGCTGATCACTGAGCTTTAAACTTGACTGTAGACCTTTGACCCTGATCTTTGGTCATGTTCCTGATCTCTGATAAACGTAGATGCTGACTGTTTTAATCCTGTAATCACGATAAAAGAGCAGCATTAAGCATAAAAAATAGGATCCCCTTGATCCAGATCAACTCCGAAGTTTAATGGCTTTTTCCAAAGCCAAACTAATCTACCAGGTTTGAGTCAAAGCGGTTCGTTGCACAGCCCTTCTAAAAATCTAACGGGCACTAGTGATTACATAATCTCCTTGACAGAAATATAATAAATAATAATATAATAGTATAATAATAATTAAAATACTATAATAAATAAATAAACAAAACCTCCAGCTGCCAGCAGCTGAACAGTCGTCCACGGGGGTTCCAGTCTTTGCTGATTGGTCACGTAATGAGCAATATGACTGCTTGTGGCCAGTCGATTGGTTGGTCTGAGGGAAAGGTGATTTTCTGAAGCCATTTAGCTGGTCAGAAAGAAGACCGAGTGGCTTCCTGTAGGTGACATCTGGCTCAGCCTTGCATTTGCTGGGAGACAGCAGCAGGTCAGGATGATGGAAAAGACTGTAAACATGTTAAAAAGGAAATTCAAAATCTCATGGTCTTTGGCATTATAACCCAAAATTGGTCTAAGCACACTTTCATTATGATGCCACAGAGGCCAGCAGTCAGGACACTGAATTAATGAAGGACTTACCCGGCCCCAGAGGGTTGTCCACTACTGTGAGAAGGAAAACGAGCCCTGGCCTGGTTCTCATGCTCCAGCTGCTTCACCTGAAACTCCAGTTTGGAGATGACCCTGAACAGACAGAAAATACTTGTTCATAAAATACAGAGAATAACATTAATTTACTGCATTCAGGATCACTGTGTTTTACAACAGGTCTCTTTTTAGACCTCCCTGGACACATCTGTTTCAAATGGAAGGTTACTTATTGAAACATGAATGAGTCCTGTGATGTGCATTCTAACAGAGAATGTACTGGTCAGGTGCTGTACTGTGGCCATATGTGACACATTTTCCTCAGCACGATCCAGAACACTGGTGCTTCAGTGCTGAGAAAGCCGGGAACTGGACGAGGCCAAGATGACACCCACACAAGACCTGACTGCCATAAACAGATGGTTTCTTTATACCCCGTCACAGGAGAGGCTGAATGAGGCCGAATGAAAATTTAACCCACATTCAGGAGGTGTTGAGGTGCATTCACACCTACAGTAGTGTTCAGAATAATAGTAGAGCTATGTGACTTAAAAGATTAATCCAGGTTTTGAGTATATTTCTTATTGTTACATGGGAAACAAGGTACCAGTAGATTCAGTAGATTCTCACAAATCCAACAAGACCAAGCATTCATGATATGCACACTCTTAAGGCTATGAAATTGGGCTATTAGTAAAAAAAAAAAGTAGAAAAGGGGGTTTCTGTGTAGGCTCTCAGTTGTCCAGGTGGTTTCCATAGTAGAGAAGCTTGAATCTTCGACTGGACTGGGTTGCTTGACGCGAGGACGTTTCGCTTCAAATCGCAGAAGCTTCCTCAGCTAAAATTCTTGCTCTGGTGGTCTGACTTCTGTCTTGACTCTTGTAGAGAAGAATAATCAAGAAGTCACAAAAGCTGGAGTTTTAAACCTAACCAGACCCCTCCTACCGAGAGGCAGACTGCTATAGGCTGGTGACTAAACAATAGCTCTAATTAGCACCTATTGTGCTCTAGTTAGCACCCTAACCACACGTTTGAGGACAAGGAAGTTAAAATATTAGCCAGAGAGAAGAAATGGTTTGAGAGAGGGGTCAAGGAGGCATTCTTTGTGAAACGTTTGAAACCCAGCCTTAACCGGGAAGGGAGTCTGAGACACGCTTTATCCCCTGTTTACAATGGGGTACTCAGGTCAAAGCAGTTTCAGTCTTTTGTTCATGGTAATGAGTCATTCACGTCATCAGCAGAGTCGTCAAGGGAGCCATCAGGAGAGGGACAGCTGCCCTCTCATTAGGAGGGTGCTAACTAGAGCACAATAGGTGCTAATTAGAGCTATTGTTTAGTCACCAGCCTATAGCAGTCTGCCTCTCGGTAGGAGGGGTCTGGTTAGGTTTAAAACTCCAGCTTTTGTGACTTCTTGATTATTCTTCTCTACAAGAGTCAAGACAGAAGTCAGACCACCAGAGCAAGAATTTTAGCTGAGGAAGCTTCTGCGATTTGAAGCGAAACTGTTATGTGTAGGACGCAGGTGGAGGAGCGGTCCAGCGTCTGACTGAACCCAGCGCTAAATAACCAGAAGCAGTTCCAAAAAGAAACAAATTTATTTTTCGTCCCACTGTGCTATACACAAATACAAAGTAAATGAGTCTGGTGGGGTGAAGAGGCGGCGGGCTCTCCCCGCGCCTCAACGGATCGGAGCCCGAACATTCTGGACTCAGGAGTTCCACCGACACCCCCCAGGTGGCTTTTCCCGAGACTGTACTCTGCGAAGGAGGAACAGAGGTAAGGTTATTCAGTACTTTTATCAAGAAAAACTATTTAGAGGCACACTTATCAGCAACACGTTCAGGACTGATTTCAGGCTTAATTCAAAAGAACAGCTGCTCACAGCTTGTGGAGGATTATCAATCCGCACGCCACAGCCGCGAGGAGCAAACGAGACAATTCTCTTCAATACCTAATTTTAGCTGCGCACAATGCCACGTTATATTCACAGATAAGATTATAAGGATAATCACCTCTGACGTGTGCTGACAGCGCTTGCCTCTCACCCTCGTCCTCCTTCACAGATGCAATGTCAGATTCTGGAGCGGCCCTCAGCGTCCTCAAACGGTGGTCACACGGTCGTATTCTCCGGCAATTAAGCCCAGATCACCACTGGCTTAAATGTAGTTCTTCATCTCTTCATTGGTACCAGCTGAGAGTCCTCAGAGCTGCACGTGAATGTCACAAGTGTCATAGATCATCCTGATTAGAGAATCGCACGTGAGTGCAACAGGTGCAGCAGATCACCATGACAGAGGTGAGAGACTCTTCTGCAGCACATTCTCCCCAGAGATCAGCCCCAAACCACCTGGGAAGGAAAACAAACACAAAAACCACAAAACAGTGTCCAGCCAAGCCCCCCAACACACAACAGAAACGTCCTCGCGTCAAGCAACCCAGTCCAGTCGAAGATTCAAGCTTCTCTACTATAGAAAAGGGGGTGTTCATAATAACAGTAGCATCTGCTGTTGACGCTACAAACTCAAAACTATTATGTTCAAACTGCTGTTTTAGCAATCCTGTGAATCACAAAACTAGTATTTAGTTGTATAACCAGTTTTCATGATTTCTTCACATCTGCGAGGCATGGAGTCAACCAACTTGTGGCAACTTCCAGCTGTTATTCCACTCCAAGATTCTTTAACAACATTCCACAATTCATTCACATTTCTTGGTTTTGCTTCTGAAACAGCTTTTTTGATGTCACCCCACAAGTTCTCAATTGGATTTAGGTCTGGGGATTGGGCAGGCCACTCCAAAACATTAATTTTGTTGGTTTGGAACCTGTTGTGTGGGCCGCCAGAAGAGGAGGTACTGCTGACCCACCACCAGTGGGCGCCCTGCCTGAAGTGCGGGCTTCAGGCACGAGAGGGCGCTGCCGCCAGGGACACAGCCGGGGGTGACAGCTGTCACTCATTATCTCTTGACAGCTGTCACCCATCTACTCTACAGCATCTCACTCCATAAAGACCAGACGTCATCTCCACCTCGTTGCCGAGATATCGTACTTCAATGGAGGTAACTTTCTCTGCCTGTAGTAATTGATTCTAAGAGCTATTGTTTTGCAGCTGTCAACCAGAGGACCGGCGTGGGTCGCGAATGTTTCGTCCTACGTCCGTCAGATAAGTGGTTAAACAGACGCTGCACGAGTGTGTGTTAGAGGTGGAGGTGGCATTCCCACCGTTGTTGTTACGGGGTGTACACACACCCACACTTGACTGTCTTTGTTCTTCGCCAGCAGTACCAGATCCGACAGTCGGGGACGGTGATCACCTGGGAATTCGGGACTTGGCGGCTCCAGTATTCACCAGGTTCGTTGGCGGCGGAAATCGTGTGGTTCCGGCTCTTCTATCCTCGAGCCTGCCCACACGTCACCTTTGTGGATTGACTGTTATTATATTCTGAGATTGTCTGTGTATTCGTTGTGCACCTTCACAACATTAAATTGTTACTTTTTGGCTCATCTATTGACCGTTCATTTGCGCCCCCTGTTGTGGGTCCGTGTCACTACTTTCACAACAGAACCAAGATTTTGCCCGTTTACTAGTATGCTTGGGGTCATTGTCTTGTTGAAACACCCATTTCAAGGGCATGGCCTCTTCAGCATAAGGCAACATGACCTCTTCAAGTATTTTGACATATCCAAACTGATCCATGATACCTGGTATGCGATATATAGGCCCAACACCATAGTAGGAGAAACATGCCCATATCATGATGCTTGCAACACCATGCTTCACTGTCTTCACTGTGAACTGTGGCTTGAATTCAGAGTTTGGGGGTCGTCTCACAAACTGTCTGCGGGTGGCCCTTGGACCCAAAAAGAACAATTTTACTCTCATCAGTCCACAAAATATTCCTCCATTTCTCTTTAGGCCAGTTGATGTGTTCTTTGGCAAACTGTAACCTCTTCTGCACATGTCTTTTATTTAACAGAGGGACTTTGCGGGGGATTCTTGCAAATAAATTAACTTCACACAGGCGTCTTCTAACTGTCACAGCACTTACAGGTAACTCCAGACTGTCTTTGATCATCCTGGAGCTGATCAATGGGTGAGCCTTTGCCATTCTGGTTATTCTTCTATCCATTTTGATGGTTGTTTTCCATTTTCTTCCACACGTCTCTGTTTTTTTTGTCCATTTTAAAGCATTGGAGATCATTGTAGATGAACAGCCTATAATTTTTTGCACCTGCGTATAAGTTTTCCCCTCTCCAGTCAACTTTTTAATCAAACTACGCTGTTCTTCTGAACAATGTCTTGAACGTCCCATTTTCCTCAGGCTTTCAAAGAGAAAAGCATGTTCAACAGGTGCTGGCTTCATCCTTAAATAGGGGACACCTGATTCACACCTGTTTGTTCCACAAAATTGACGAACTCACTGACTGAATGCCACACTACTATTATTGTGAACACCCCCTTTTCTACTTTTTTTACTAATAGCCCAATTTCATAGCCTTAAGAGTGTGCATATCATGAATGCTTGGTCTTGTTGGATTTGTGAGAATCTACTGAATCTACTGGTACCTTGTTTCCCATGTAACAATAAGAAATATACTCAAAACTTGGATTAATCTTTTTAGTCTCATAGCACTACTATTATTCTGAACACTACTGTATTTCGGACATATTCTGAGCGCAGTGCAAACACTTGGGCACAGTCGTGCAGCTGCCCCAAATGTTTTGCTCAACACCCGGGGTGCAGTCGAAGGAGAAAATATCCAACGGCAGCCGAAGTGCAGTCTGACTGCATTCTAAACAATTGGATGGTGTGAAAACGGCATTCTGACTGCATTCGGGGGGGGATATTCATCATGTTTCACCACGTTGAACCCTGGCTGAATGTCCCAGTGTGCCACAAGTGCTGCTGGAAAATATTCTGCTGAACCACAACCATATGGGTTGTAGTTGCATTCTTATTGCTGGCAGCTCTCCGGGTCCTCTTACTGGGCCTCATGTATCAACGTGCGTATGGCGATATTTGAGCGTACGTGTATATGGGGTGTACGCCAAAATGGCTGCGCTACTTGGCATTTATCAATGTGGTCGTTGGCGTACGCTGCGCTGAAAATATATACCAGGTCGAGAGGTGGTGTAAATTATACACCAAAATGAACCAGCGCTGGAATCCACATAAAAATGAAGATGATCAACATGATAAACAGTGCTATTATACAAATCAATGCATATGTTACATAAATAACACTTTCCTGATTATACTACATAATAATCAATACAAATACCGCTTTTGCGGGATTGCTGGTCTATTGAGCACGATCCGTGGCCACAGCGCTGACTGCAAAGAAAGCGCTGCTCACCTTTTTCTCCAGAGCCTGGAGCCAGAGCAGCGCTGAGCTTAACTTTATCTGGTGTGATCATTTTATACACTGAAATTGATAATTACAACTGTAGTGTTGTCATTCCCTTCGCCCGTGCTGCAACCAGGTTTTGTTTTCTCCATTCGTTTGTCACAATAAAATAAATAAAGAAATCTGAAAAATTAGGCGTGTCTTATTAATTGAGCGAGCAAATATCCACGTCAAGAATTATGGACATGTGAAAAGAGAATACAGTGGTCCCTCGCTATAACGCGGTTCACCTTTCGCTGCCTCGCCGTTTCGCTGAGTTTGTAGTCCAATTTTGCATGCCTTTTTTTTTCTTACAGTGTTCTGTGTTCTGCATATCTGTTTATAAGAATCTTCTCGCCCAGAAGAAAAAAGAGCGCTAACAACTACTCATAACTGTGTTTGTCACTCGGAAACAGACAGCTGCAGCCAGGTGTGAGTGGAAAAAGGCACGGCGTCAGGACGCAGAGGCGCGATCTGTGAAATACTGGTCAGTCACTATTAATCATTTCTTGTGTGTCCAACCTCGTAGGTTGATTGTTAAAATTAAATTTGTTAGTTCTAAAAGCCATCATAATTATTTATAGGAAAATGTTCTATTTTTATTTCTCAAACAAATGTTTGGGACTGAAAACAGGTTGGTCTTATTTTTCTACTAAGGTTTGAACTTTGAGAGTGTTTACACACGAGAGAAAAGTGAGAAAATGTTCATGCCTGATTGAGAAAAGTGTATAAAGTGGTTTTACAGGGTTTTTACAGCTTTAAAACGTCTATAATAATTGTAAAAAAATAATGCTGACTACATCGCGGTTTCGTGTATACGGGCTATTTTTAGAACGTAACTCCCGAGATAAACGAGGGACCACTGTAACAATTTTTTTGATTATACTACAAAACAATTGATACGACGGCCGCTTTTGACGCTCTATTGGCACGCGTCGTGATTGGTGGAGTTCTTTTTCTTTGCCGTCTTCCTGGCTTCCATGTCATAAAATGAGGGTGTGTCTGAAGCGGAGTCTGAATATTTATGGGCGTGTTTATTATAATTACGATTGTTTTCACCCGCCGCATTTATCAAGGTCACGTCAGGCATACGCTGGAAATGGGCAGGTGCGCACTGCTTGATACATGTCACGGCAACTTTGGTGTACTTCAAATTTACACCGTAAATTTACGCCACAAGTGCACAACATTGATACATGAGGCCCACTGTGTTCCACCTACATTTGTAGGCTCATGCACACGGCATGTGCACAAATCAGTTGGGGTGGGTCGGAGCTCAGTCTGAGTATTCGGACGGCTGTCCTTTGCAATTCTTATTCCCTCCCAGATGTGGCACAAATTTGGGTGTTTTTGACATTCCGCGTGATTCAGCTTGGCTCGTGCTCATTCGCACTAAGTGTGATGGGGCCTTTAGGGAGTCAAGCATGGGCCACAAAAAGCTGAAAGGTCTAGAAAAAAAAAAGTCAAACTTGCAGCAGTGTCAGGCATAAGAAAAAAAAATAATCCAATGAGAAAGTTTATTTATTTTGCAGTCATGCCTTTGTCTCAGACACTGCATCCACCTGAGTTCAACACCTTCATGGGCAAACAACTTGATCAATCATCTTTTTGGATACTGTGATACAACATATCCTCTCTGGGTTACTCTCTTGAACCATCAACACATTTGCATCTATTCACTGGCAGTAATTTCAGTACAGAAGGACAACAACTGTGCAAAAATTATACTATGGCACGCTACAGCATCTACGGTTATACAACATGCTCAGCACCTTACACCAAATCAGACCACATACGAGACTGGCAATGTCATCGTCAAATCACATGCTAGATCACATTCATGGGGAATCGTGATCTTCGCACTTCAGTTTGTCAAAGTTATAGATTCGACCTTCCGGAAAGCATGTCAGCTCCATTATGGATCTGCATGTTGATTTGTCAAAAGTTTTATACTGGATGACCTTCCTGATGCAGCTCCACATGACATAGAGAATAGACAGAGATGGTGTTGAACCAGGGGCCTTCTGCTCACACTCAGCACTTGGCCACCACACTGCATACCTGACTTTAACTGTCTGTTTAGTGTTAGATTGTCTGTTTTGAGTTAGAGTCTAAACTCACCTCTTCAGCTCAGATATCTCATCGTTGGCATCAACAAGCTTGTTCTCTGTTGAAATCAAGTTGTTCTGGAAACACACAATTTCCAATGAGGGAAGCACGGACAGCTCCAAATTAAGATAGCACATGAGTCAACTTTGATTTGGATTTTAAACACGCTCGCTTACTTAGTGTTTGATAAGCAATTAGGAATACACAAATCCAGTATGAGCCTTACCTTCACTCCTTCATGCTCTTTCACCAAAGAGTCATAATCTGCAAGCAACTTAGGAAGCAAAACAACCATTAAGGTCAGAAATTGTTCAATGTGAAAGAACTGGGGAAAAAACAAAATTTATGCTACATTTTTCTTTCAGGTGGAATTCATTTCAATTTCTGACTTCTGAGTAGGAATTTTTTCCGATTAGAGGCTGTATCTAAAATGAATTAAATTCAGTAAATAGCAGCTCATAGATGTTACTGATGATGTATGTCTTTGTGTTACAGTCTATGGTATTCTTTATTTTACATGTCAGCCCAGACGAGGCCCGCACTCACATTCTGCAACATCTTGGACTCTCTCTCCCTGCGAGCCTCCTTCTCATCTGCTTCCCGACAGGCTTTCTGTGTTGCCTCTTCCAGCTGCTGTACACGGGTCTTCAAGCGTGCTGCCAGGGTGTCCTTCTCTTTGCTGGAATGCTTGCTTTCTTCTAGTCGCTGCTGCAAAGACTTCACAGCAGCCCCTGCTACAGCATAGCGCTCTGGCCACTCTGCCTAACAACAAAAAGTCACAGCAAAAGTACATGTACAATGATGCTGGAAAATGCCAAGACTTTTAGCTCCAGCTACAAGGCTGACACGAGGGAATCCCAGGGAAGCCAAAAAAAAAAAAAAGGTCCCGGTATTAACGGATGCTCTCAGAGCTGTGACCTGAAACAAGGAGAATGTCTTCACAGCAGATTCCAGGTACAACATCTGAGGTTTATATCCAGAAGAGTGGACATCTAGAAACAGTTACTACACTGAGCAGGACCTTCACACTCGCAGGCCTCCGGCAAAAGACCAGAGCTTGTGGGAGACAAACATGCCACTGCCACAGGTCAGGTTTGAGAACATGTGGTGCTGCAGTGAGTTGCCGTATCCACCAAACAGCACAAATTGCGCAAAAGGTGAGAGTGTTTCATTAAAAAACACATCTAAAAAATACTGTCTGCAAATATGTACAACCCTAATTCCAATGAAGTTGGGACATTGTGTAAAATGTAAATAAAAATAGAATACAATGATTTGCAAATCTTCTTCAACCTATATTCAATTGAATACACCACAAAACAAGATATTTAATGTTCAAACTGATAAACTTTATTTTGCGCTTCATAATGCGCCACACATTTTCAATGGGCGACAGGTCTGGACTGCAGGCAGGCCAGTCTAGTACCCACTCTTTTACTATGAAGCCACGCTGTTGGAACACGTGCAGAATGTGGCTTGGCGTTGTCTTGCTGAAATAAGCAGGGACGTCCCTGAAAAAAAAGGTTGCTTGGATGGCAGCATGTGTTGCTCCAAAACCCGGATGTACCTTTCAGCATTGATGGTGCCGTCACAGATGTGTAAGTTGTCCATGCCATGGGCACTGACACACCCCCATACCATCACAGATGCTGGCTTTTGAACTTTGCTCTGGTAACAATCTGGATGGTTTTTTTCCTCTTTTGTCCAGAGGACACGACATCCATGATTTCCAAAAACAATTTGAAATGTGGAATCATCAGACCACAGCACTTTTCCACTTTGCGTCTGTCCATTTCAAATGAGCTCGGGCCCAGAGAAGGTGGTGGTGTTTCTGGATGTTGTGTTGTGTGTTGGGGGGGCTTGGCTGGACACTGTTTTGTGGTTTTTGTGTTTGTTTTCCTTCCCAGGTGGTTTGGGGCTGATCTCTGGGGAGAATGTGCTACAGAAGAGTCTCTCACCTCTGTCACGGTGATCTGCTGCACCTGTTGCACTCACGTGCGATTCTCTAATCAGGAGGATCTATGACACCTGTGACATTCACGTGCAGTTCTGAGGACTCTCAGCTGGTACCAATGAAGAGATGAAGAACTGCATTTAAGCCAGCAGTGATCTGGGCTTAATTGCCGGAGAATACGACCGTGTGACAACCGTTTGAGGACGCTGAGGGCCGCTCCAGAATCTGACATTGCGTCTGTGAAGGAGGACGAGGGTGAGAGGCAAGCGCTGTCAGCACACGTCAGAGGTGATTATCCTTATAAGCTTATCTGTGAATATAACGTGGCATTGTGTGCAGCTAAAATTAAGTATTGAAGAGAATCGTCTCGTTTGCTCCTCGCAGCTGTGGCGTGCGGATTGATAATACTCCACAAGCTGTGAGCAGCTGTTCTTTTGAATTAAGCCTGAAATCAGTCCTGAACGTGTTGCTGATAAGTGTGCCTCTAAATAGTTTTTCTTGATAAAAGTACTGAATAACCTCACCTCTGTTCCTCCTTCGCAGAGTACAGTCTCGGGAAAAGCCACCTGGGGGGTGTCGGCGTAACTCCTGAGTCCAGAACGTTCAGGCTCCGATCTGTTGAGGCGCTGGGAGAGCGCGCCGCCTCTTCACCCCACCAGACTCATTTATTTTGTATTTTGTGTACAGCACAGTGGGAAGAAAAATAAATTTGTTTCTTTTTGGAACTGCTGCTGGTTATTTAGCGCTGGGTTCAGTCAGACGCTGGACCGCTCCTCCACCTGCGTCCTACACATAACATGTTGTTGATGTTTGGCTTTCACTTTGCATGGTGGAGTTTTAACTTGCACTTGTAGATGTAGTGACGAACTGTGTTAACTGACAATGGTTTTCTGAAGTGTTCCTGAGCCCACGCAGTAAGATCCTTCACACAATGATGTCGGTTTTTAATGCAGTGCCACCTGAGGGATCGAAGGTCACGGGCATTCAATATTGGTTTTTGGCCTTGAAGCTTACGTGTAGAAAGGTCTTCAGATTCTCTGAATCTTCTGATTATATTATGGACTGTAGATGATGGAATCTCTAAATTCCTTGGAATTGAACATTCAGAAACATTGTTCTTAAACTGCTGGATTATTTTTTCACGCAGTTGTTCACAAAGTGGTGATCCTCACCCCATCTTTGCTTGTGAATGACTGAGCCTTTTGGGGATGCTCCTTTTATACCCAATCATGACACTCACCTGTTTCCAATTAACCTGATCACCTGGGGAATGTTCCAAACAGGTGTTCTTTGAGCATTCATTAACTTTCCCAGTCTATCAGTTTGAACAATAAATATCTTGTCTTTGTGGTGTATTCAACTGAATATAGGTTGAAGAGGATTTGCAAATCATTGTATTCTGTTTTTATTTACCTTTCACCGAAGGTATATATTCAAGGCATAAAATAAGGCTACTGCACAGAAAACTGTGTGTGAGGGAAGCCAGCAGTCAGAACTCTGTGGCTGTCAGAGAAAAGTCCAAATGCAGAAGAGTCACACCGATACTCTGAAATGATTGGCATCCAAAGTAATTAATACTTGGTATTAATATATATATATATAAAATTCCTGGCCTGGCAGGGGTTCTTCAAGTTGCCATGTGGTGATACATTTTGTGAATGAAATGAAGGTGAAAATGGCAATGGAGGTTAATAATGAGACAGCAGGCATTTCCACTGTGAGAACTAATACAACATTTGACATTTTGATGCATCATTCACACGTCTCGTGGCTCTAACAAGAACCTGGTACAGCTTGATGGAAGTTCTGGGATGCAAATGAAGCTGATGGTGACTACAGTAAATGGAAATTTTTGACTGGTAACTGCTTCTGGCCAGGTGGATTTCATAAAAACAACAACAAAAAAAAATTTAAATCACCATTTTAAATCATGGCAAAACAGAATATCTACAGATGGTAAATGTACTGTACATGTATATAAAAGGTGTAGATTGTGAGACAAGCCCCAAATCATGAACATCTTTTGACAGAAAAAAAGAGAATGGATACCAGTTTCTTTTCCAGTGAGCTGTTTTTTGCCTCTAGGTCCTGAATACGAGCGACAGCTTCAGCCAGAGATTTCTCAAGATGTTTACATCTGGAAATTAACCACAATTACAACAGTATAAAGCCAACACATCACCAACAACAACTTCAGTAAGAAAACAAAAATGCTTAAAAACTAACAATACAATGAAAATGCACGTACAGACCAAGGACAAACCATATGCACCTTTTTTTGGTGAGGGGTTGAAAACTTAAAACAGACCTGTCAGACAAGACTTGGTTGCTCTTCTCCAAGTCCTTCGGTAGACCTCTGAGCTTAAGTTTGTCTCGTAGCATCCGGATCTCAGACTCATAATAAGCCTTCAAATCAGCCACGTGTCTGGAGTGCTTCTCTCTCAGGTTTTGCCTTATGCTGTGCAGAAAAGAAAAATGGGAAGTGAATAAAGGGAACTGAAGAACGGACAGCGAGTGTCTGCTAGTCAAAAAGGCCTTATTAACACTGGGGCTGAAACCAAGTATTCAACGACTACAATATTCGCTCATTAAGATGGTAGTTAGTTTTTAGTTTGGACACAGGCTATTTGGTTGTTTTTAAATACTACAGACAACCAAGAAATGCATGCTTTTGTCAGTACATTCTTTCAGACTTACTTTACTTATACATTTTAATTTCACTTCATTTTATTTCATTTATACAGCGGTAAGAACAGCTGCAATCGCATCCTGGTTGCCTCAAAGCTGTCACTCACAGCAGCAAAAGTTACACTGAAGCTTTGACTGCTCACTGCTGATTATTCACAAAGACTTGAAGCCCAAAATATGACATTCAGCACAGCCCTACTTCAAAGAAGTGGCTCAGATGGCACACATTAATGGGGGTGGGGGGGGACGACTCATTTGGACCCTGATCTCTGGAAAAGAAACAATGGAAGAACACCAAAGGTCTTCTCTGAGGAGGGTGGTGACCAGTGCAGTGCCGAGTGGTTTTCCACTGCAATGTGGAGTCCAGGACTAAGGTTGAGGCAGCTCACACCGGTGGGCACAAGGAAGACCATCTTCCACGATTGTCAAGGAAGCTTGGAATTCTCTGCATTGCAGTTGCAGAGCTGAGGTCTAAAAACATGGAAGCAGCCAGATCTCGGTGGGTTAATTCACTACACGCTGTGACTGATGACTGTTTCAGAGGTGATACTCCTCTGGTCATGGGTGTCTTCATAGTAACCACATGCACTGACAGCTGGCTGCAACGACTGCAACATTTACCACAGATCTGGCAAAGATGTTAACAATGATTTAATGATCTGTGACTTAGCAAAAAGTTGGGGGAGTGATGGGTCTCTGGATGCTGGTTTGATCATCCAGAGCACCATCCACCATTGGACCCGTGGTTTTAGTTAGTGACATCGATCATGCTCTCTTGCATGACACTGGAGGCTCCTGAAGGTTTATAGAAGTACCTGGTTTGTGAACTTTGAACAGACTTGTTCTATCTACTCAAAGGACTCAGTCGAAATCTTGCAGACTTCTGTCTGCTCTGTGATCAAGACAGCCTGGTTAAACTTCACTGTTTGAAAGAACTTTTCATGCAGTCTGGCTAAGTATGGAAACATGGACACAACAATTGACTAGAATGGAATGTGAGTTCTCATAACAAGAAATTACTGGTTGAGCTAAACGGTTTAATAAATGGAATAGTTTTTACTGTGAATTCTTGGCCTTCAAAGTAATGGTTAAACAAGGTTAACATCCATTGAATTCCATATGGTGTCCCCTAACATGATAATTAAGCACAACAGATAGTGCAAACTATTACTTTTTTAAAACCATATTAGCTCAGTTAACCCATTTTTCTCCAAAACTGGAGCAACTTTAATTTTTGACCCCTTTACAAACTGAAATTGACCTCTGTCAGTTTTCCAGTTTCTACCCCATAGGACTGACTCTTAGATGGCCCAAATTATACCTTTTTGGAATCTTTACGATCAGACAAATAATGTGGTATAGTTTTCAATATGATTGGAGAACCCTGGAATGGCCAGCAGACATTTGTGTTTAGGCCGTGGTATACTGAGGCCGGACTGTAGGTGTTGTTTAATCCCTTTAAGTGGTACCAAAAACCTGCTTGTCCCATGGACAAAGACTATTTATGTATGAAGACAAGAATTTGGCTTTTGTATATGTTATTTTGCAAAAGAAAAAGACAAAAAAGAAGCAACTAGGATGATACATTAGCATTAGAGAACTGGAAAGTAAATCTAGACAAATTCTAAAAAGAGACTTATGCACACTGCAGCAATTAAAGCCATCAGTCAATATGTTCTGCCTTCCTGAATGTCTCACAACAACATTCTTTATTTTAGTCTACAGTTGCACTCACAGAGAGAGGACAACAGGATCGTCCACGTGTGTGCTGGTTGCTGGCTGTAAAGCTGCACAGTCAGCTGGCTTCAGCGTGCTGGTGTGGGTGTGACTTCCCTCCTCCTCGCTGGCTAAAGGGGCGCTGGTTCCTTGGTGCTTGTTTGCTGTGTGAGAGAAGGACTGGGACTTGTCCTGGGTATTATGGAGGACTGTCTGGGATGCATTTCCCCAGGTGTTTTTCACCTTAGAAGGGCAAGGTCCAGCTCCTGAAATGCAGGAGGTATCAGAGATACAATCAGTACCTCCAGTGTTTGGACTGCACTCAACCATACTGTCTGGGGTTACAGGAGTTGCTGCTCTGGGACAGAAATTGGGCTGCGTGGTGAGTGCAGGACTGCTGAAATTAGAAGGCGAAGTGAAGCCAGAGGTACAATCTGAATGCCTCAAGTTAGCATCTTGGTCCAAAGTCAAGACCTGAAGCATAAAGACAACATAGCACAGCTTAGAGAAACAGCTAGCCATGAACCAGATCACGAACATGAGATCCACATGCCCTACCTGTGGTGACAATGGGCTGGATGTAACAGAGACTTCACAGTCTGCATGCTTATAGCCTGTTCTTTGCTTGTTTTGATAGATCTCTTTGAGAGACAACTGAGGCTCTTGAGGTGGAGTCTGTGGAAGAAAACATCAACAAATAAGAACAAACTGTAAAAAAAAAAAAAAAAAAATCACTGGTGAAATGTTGGATCTGCTGAGTTTAACAAGCCCATCATTGCAACAGTTTTCTCAAGGACATAAAAATTCCAAACCTAGGAGGAAAATTTTGGTCAGGACTGTACCGTAATCTTCATTGCCCAAGACACAGAACCATCGTATTTTAACTTACAAGATTCGTGGACGCCTCTTGAAGAAAGAAGTATGTGCCACTGCCAATGCTGTCTGGTAGAGGGTGATATAGGTCATTCTCATTTCGATGCCAGTAAGTAAGACCTAAAAGAACACAAGTGCATTGTAATTTATGATTTATTGTAGCTTCTTCTCACTGAGCAAAAAGCATGCTAAAATAATAATAATAATAATGTACTGTATATAGTTGGGTGCAGGAATATATTGTATTTTCCGGAGTATAACTCACACAAAAGTGTAAGTTGCATCTGTTGTCTGTATGTGGAACTCACTTTTTAACAGCGTTGTAGCACATGTGCACACCACACTCTGTGCTGTTATTTAACATAAGGACTTTTTAATTCCAAAAATGAGCAAGGTAGATAAATAAATGTGCGTTGGACAACATATTGGATGTTATATGATGCAGTTTGACAACTGAAAATGTAAGATAGGCACAGCTGCAGAAGTGAACTTCGGAATTTTGCAGAAAGCTGTGCACCATAAGAACTCAAATTTTTTTTAAATAAGATTTACAAATAAATGTGTGATGGAGAACATACTGGATGTTATGTGACACAGATGAACACAGACTGCTCATCCAGTGTTGGAAACATGACAATAAATACTTGTCTATTTGAATTTTTGGTGGGGAATTTTAAATCTGACCTTTATTTTAGGACTTTTATACATTGTTCCAGTGTACTTTTATTACTGGACTCTCTGTTGTTTAAATTACTGATCCATGGGAAAGTGAAAAGTGATGTAAGGAATAAGCAGGTACAGAAAATGAATAAATGAAGTTCAAACGTCTGAGGTGTGTGACGTTAAAACTGACCAGCTACTGCGCATATTTACAACGATCTGAACAAAGCTTACATTTATGATAAAACTACATATATTTCTGTGATGAGAAATGTTTGCATATATCAAAGCAGCACCATCATAACAGCACAACAGCACCATCTCATTGACATTTGCAGTAGCTGCAATAGTGCTTCATTGAGAACTTAATACTGCATTCAGCCCTTTTTATGATGCCACGTTGTGATTTCTTAAGTGCTGTTCGGCAGTCAATTGCTACCTGATGTCTCAGACAACAGGCTGTCACTCCTCCTGAGGGAACATGAGCTGGATGGCGGCCCGGCTGGTCGATGCTGGAAGCCAATAAATATGAGTGAGTTAGACTCAGCAGCAGAGACGTAATCACGTCAGCCACAACAAAGCACTACAGACACGGCAAGGCAGAGACAAACAGTATTATTTTGTTTTTAATCACACTTTCTCAGTTTTATTGGTCTTAAAGGAGCGGCTGTGCTGTGGGGAACCCTGGTCTACCTGTTCCTGGGAGTCTCTGTTCTCCAGTGGACTTTGTTTGTGGGATTCTCTGGTGATACAGCAGTCCTCCTGGTACTCTGGGATTTGAGGAGAACTTTGTCCTGTCTTAGTCTTCTCTGCCCTGAGTTTCTGCCGCTGGGCCCAGGAGGTCAAAGGCTGGTTGCTGCTACCACGAAAGCAAATGAATTTCTCGAATTTCTCAGACACAAAAATGAACTGAATCCTTGCAAACAGTGCTTCTAACTGACAATATGCCTGAAACATACCCACAGATTCTCTGCTGATGGACTAAAGGGTTCTGTGCCTCTGCTTCAACATTCCTTTGATGAGGTCCATCCTGCTGAAACCCCATCACAGTTACCTCTGAGTCATCTGGTAGCTTAGAAGACCAGTGAGGCTGCTCCCCTACTTGATGACCATTGCCCTCTTCCTCTGGAGATCCAGCAGGTCTTGGACCTGCCTGCCAAGAGGACAGAGTCCCATAACCACTGCTGAGCACTGTGGCCACCCGGTCATCTCCTTGATTGGCAGCCTCTGGTTGGTGGAGTGGAGATGAAGCGGAACTAAAGGGAGTATGGGCAGGAACTGCCAAGCCATCATTGTCCGTGAGAACATTTTTGGAGATTGTGCAGTCACTGGGCAAAGTGTATTCCTTGGTGGTGGTTGTCTTGGTTACCAAAGTTGGAGAGAAATCTGCATGTGCCTGGCGGTTCTGGAGTTGAACCAGGGCTTTAATTTCATCCTGAATTAACTGAGAAAAGAAGCCGACAGTGGTTTCACTGTTTGTTTTTAAAATTTATTATCCAACTAGAAAAAGGCATAAGTAACTGACCTGTATTTGGCACTGGTATTGTTCTTGTTGAGCAAGTATTTGCTCTTGGTATTGCTTCTCCACCAGCTGAAACAGATGCAACCATCGACCCTGGTGGAGAAAATAATGCATATGTATAATCATTACTGGAATGAACATGCGTTGAGTAAACCGTGTTAACTGTGACATCACAAACATTGCTTATATATCTTTGACATGCAACATGGCATGTCACCTACATGCTGCACAGGTTCTTTGAGACATGACTCAAGATGGCCTTTGCTGAACGTATCTGTAGGCACTGCTCAGCCTCCTACTCACCAGGAGGTACAGTGAGGAAAATAAATATTTGAACACCCTGCAGTTTTGCAAGTTCTCCCACTTAGAAATCATGGAGGGGTCTGAAATTTTCATCTTAGGTGCATGTCCACTGTGAGAGACATAATCTAAAAAAATCCAGAAATCACAATGTATGATTTTTTAATAATTTATTTGTATGTCACTGCTGCAAATAAGTATTTGAACACCTGTGAAAATCAATGTTAATATTTGGTACAGTATTTAAACACCTACCAACCAGCAAGAATTCTGTCTCTCACAGACCTGTTAATTTTTCTTTAAGAAGCCCTCTTATTCTGTACTCTTTACCTGTATTAACTGCACCTGTTTGAACTTGTTACCTGTATAAAAGACACCTGTTCACACACTCAATCACACTCCAACCTGTCCACCATAGCCAAGACCAAGAGCTGTCTAAGGACACCAGGGACAAAACTGTAGACCTGCACAAGGCTGGGATGGACTACAGGACACAGGCAAGCACTTGGTAGAAGACAATAACTGTTATGATTATTTATTAGAAAGTGGAAGAAACACAAGATGACTGTCAGTCTCCCTCGGTCTGGGATTCCATGCAAGATCTCACTTTGTGGGTAAGGATGATTCTGAGAAAGCTCAGAACTACACAGGAGGACCTGGTCAATGACCTGAAGAGAGCTGGGACCACAGTCACAAAGATTACATTAGTAACACATGATGCTGTCATGGTTTAAAATCCTGCAGGGCAGCAAGGTCCCCCTGCTCAAGCCAGCACATGTCTAGGCCTGTTTGAAGTTCACCAGTGACCACCTGGATGATCCAGAGGAGGCATGTGAGAAGGTCATGTGGTCAGATGAGACCAGAATAGAGCTTTTTGGAATCAACTCCACTTACCATGCTTAGAGGATGAGAACAGCCCCAAGAAAACCATCCCAACCGTGAAGCATGGGGGTGGAAACATCATACTCTGGGGGTGCTCTTCTGCAAAGGGGACAGGACGACGGCACCGTATTGAAGGGAGGATGGATGGGGTCACGTATTGCAAGATTTTGGCAAACAACCTCCTTCCCTCAGTAAGAGCATTGAAGATGGGTCATGGCTGGGTCTTCCAGCATGACAATGACCCCAAACACACAGCCAGGGCAACTAAGGAGGGGCTCCGTAAGAAGCATTTCAAGGTCCTGGAGTGGCCTGGCCAGTCTCCAGACCTGAACTCAATAGAAAATCTTTGGAGGGAGCTAAAACTCCAACCTGAAAGATTTGGAGAACATCTGTATGGAGGAGTGGACCAAAATTCCTGCTGCAGTGTGTGCAAACCTGGTGAAAAACTACAGGAAACATTTGACCTCTGTAATTGCAAACAAAGGCTACTGTACCAAATATTAACATTGATTTTCACAGGTTGTCAAATACTTATTTATAGCAGTAACATACAAATAAATTATTTAAAAAATCATACGTTGTGATTTCCGGATTTTTTTTAGATTATGTCTCTCACAGTGGACGTGCACCTAAGATGAAAATTTCAGACCCCTCCATGATTTCTAAGTAGGAGAACTTGCAAAATGGCAGGGTGTTCAAATACTTATTTTCCTCACTGTAGTTTCCCTCCTGAGTTTGGAGTCAGTGTACTATCCTTAATGAGGTTGGTAGTTATGTCCCAATACAGCACAGCATATTACTTAGTTATATCCATATTGAATACACACAAAATTCACACTGAAAGTTGACTGCACTGTACGTGGCATGATTAGTCTTTACAGTTCCACTCAGGACCAGGGAAAAAGTAAGTAGTCTTCCAATCGAAGGTTTAGAGGATCAAATCCAGGGAGCGTGACATACCGCAACATTTCCTCAAGACTTTCAGTATTATCTGTTATCTGGAGGCATACCGTGTCACGTTATGACGATGTATTAGGGCGTCTTGCTGACATCTTGGCAGTTTTTTTACAATATCTTGCTGAATCATGATGAGTCTTCTTGGGAAAAGTAGATAAATGGCCTCAAATCAGTAAGGTGCTGTCATGAATCCATAAACAGCCCACCACGACACCATCCAGAAACTGCAAGGACATGGTCAAGATCACAGAAGACCTTCTTCCTTTCATACTGATGTTTTATACATCCTTTTATATACTGGTGTGGACTAATGAAGAGGTTTCAGAATTAAATCATGACCATTATCATTATACTGACTGATATGGAGTTGTTATATTTATCTAGACAGGCCTCGAGGCCAATTTTTTTTTCTTGGTGCCGTGGCCTCACTATGACTTGGTCTTTGGCCTAAATATCACACGGCCTCAAAGAATAAGCCGAGGCTGGTGTCACCGACTGAACGGTCCGCTCTAAAATCGGTCCGCCCTGCCTTCACTGCGCATGCATCATTAACCACGGTTCACTGATTATCAGCTCGTTTCTGCTTCAAAGTGCCTCCAGTCATCATCTATCTCAGCGACAGATATCTGAAGCTTTTGTACAACAATTATTTCCACATAAATTCAGCATTATTTCATAATAAAAGACGGCGGAAGCGATCAGAGTGCTGCAGCTACACGAACTGCTAGCTGATGCATTCACACTGCGTGTCGGTCATTCAAAGTGCCACCAAGTATTAAAACAGCCTCGTTTCTGCTTAAAACAGACTTTGGAGACAACTTGTGGTTGAGAATGACATTCATTCACAGGCAACAGCTCTGGTGGACATTCCTGCAGTCAGCATGCCGACTGCACACTCCCTCAAAAGTTGCGATATCTGTGGCACACAGTGATGTAGTGACTTAATAAACACTCAAACTGATGCTAGCCTGTTAGCTAGTGATTTGGACTTTGGGCTCAAAGAGAAGGGCATGCTCAGGCATTTTTCGCCACACACGGAGCCACCCACGCTCCACCCCATTATGCATTAATGAGTTCATCATGAATCAGCACATGCGGGTCTCTCAACATGGCGACACACAGACAAGGGTGTCATTTCAGCTGTTCCGGGTCTCCACAGAAAACCTATGGGTGGCGTCACGCAGGCTTTGTCCAGAATACAAACACAGTCTATGATCGTAAGGTATTCATGATATTTACTTTGGTTGACGTAACAACTGGTGAATCGTGCTCATGTTTTGTCAGCTGCAGAAGTCATGACAGCGTCTTGTGACACAACTGTGCTGTAGTAACGGTATTGTAGTGGTATCGTGATTCCATAGTGGGTATGGCCTTAATTTTGTGTCTTCATTTTGTATGTCAATGTCTCCTTGTGCCTTGTGTGCCTGCAAGTGGATTCTGTTCAATCTTTCCTGGCAGTAATTAAAGACAAGCGTGTGTGTAAGTATAGTCAGTGTGTTCATTAACTGCTTTACACAACAATATGCTACAGACAGCTACAACAACAGACACACTGCAGGTTCAGTGTGGAGTTTTTAAGTACTGATGCAGTAACACACTAAAGAGCAGGTCAATGAATTACACACAGTAGTGGCATTCTGTTGTCAGCTGTGATCGATACAGTGAAACCCAGAAATTAGGCAGCCAGCACTTAAAGGCAGCGACCCTAATATGGTTTTCAGAGTCACAAGCATGCACTCAGCACCAGTATTGTCTTTTTGGTCCTGTAACACTCACCTCACAGTCCTTCCAGATTTCAGGGTCTGTCTCACCACTACTTTGGATTTCCTGCACCAGTGCTCTGAGGGTCTCCAAGGAGCTTGGATTGATGAATGGAAGATTCTTCCCTTGAGAAAATGCTTCATCTGTGCTCAGACAAAGACTCCTAGAAGGACGTTATAAATGCAGGTCTATCATTGATTGATTTTTATTAAAGTGTCATGCATCACCGGTTCCCAGCCCACATGGACTTATAAGACACTCCATATACAAAACAAGATAACCACATACAAAAAAGATAACCACATACAGTAGTGTTCAGAATAATAGTAGTGCTGTGTGACTAAAAAGATTAATCCAGGTTTTGAGTATATTTCTTATTGTTACATGGGAAACAAGATACCAGTAGATTCTCACAAATCCAACAAGACCAAGCATTCATGATATGCACACTCTTAAGGCTATGAAATTGGGCTATTAGCAAAAAAAAGTAGAAAAGGGGTTGTTCACAATAATAGTAGCATCTGCTGTTGACGCTACAAACTCAAAACTATTATGTTCAAACTTCTTCTTCTTCTTTAATATTTATTTCATTCATTTAAAAGAAAAACAGAAAAGCAAAAACAAAGCACCACAATACCAGAATGAAAAGGAGCAGAAAGAAGAACAAGTCTTATGATTTCTGCCCCTTTTAACAATACAATCTTTCAATATCCAGCATCATAGTCAACTTTATTTAACAGATTGCATTTCTTTAACTTACCACATACCACTGACCCATTTCATAATTATGACCATTAATTAATAGATTACATCTCTGACACTCCAAACATTATTAACAGATTACCTTTTTTTTTTTTTTGGACTTTCTTGCAGCCCACTGACTTATTTCATAGTTTCATACTTATTTAATACATCTAATTTAATACGTTTTTTAAATAATTTAAGCAACCTTAATTCTTTAATTTCTTTATTAAGATTGTTCCATAATTTGACACCATTTACTGCAATACTCCTTCCTTTACTTTGGATCTAAATCTTGGTTTTTTTAAAGACTTCTATTCCTTTCAATTTATAACTACTTACTCTTTTTTCAAACATATTTTGAATGTTTGTTGGTAAAGTATTTTTATTAACTTGGTACACTGTAATATTTTCAAATCGACTAAATCATGAAATTTAAGTACCCTATACTTAATAAACAATGGATTAGATGGATCTCTAAAACCACTGTTACTAACCACTTTTAAAGCTCTTTTCTGCAAAATAAATAAAGGTTGTATATAGGTTGTATATGTTGATCCCCAGATTTCTACACAATAAGTAAGGGACTTATATGGGACAATCAATGAATTGTACAATGTTAATAAACCATAACTATTTAATGAATATTTTACTTTATGCAAAACAGCAATGGCTTTCGCTATTTTCCTAAATTTTCATTTCATCTGGAAAAATCCCAGTTGACAGAGACAGATTACAAATATAAGTAAATGGTTCAATAACAATTTCTATTATATTTTTACAGTCATCATGTCTAAATCTTCATGGTCAGTTGATCTTTGCTTACACAGTTTTTTTTACAATATTTCTTATTTCATCTTTTTCCACATTGTCCAGGAAAATACTATTGACCGTATTTACCAATGTACGTAATTTATCTTCTGTTATTGGTTTATTTTCCCACCAGACTTGATCCTACATTGAAAAATAATCATTAAACCCATTTGCAACTTCTTTTATATCATATATCTCTTTATTTTCCTTAAAGTAATTTGGAATAGTTGCTTTCGCTCCATCACTATCAATCACACTTTTTATAATTCCCCATGTTACCCTCATAATATCTTTACTCTTATTAGTTGTTCACTGTAATAATCTTTTTTTTGTTTCCTAATTATTGTTAATAGTTTATTTTTATATTTTTGTATTTATGTTCTGATTCCTTTGTTGCAATTTAAAAGCACCTGTATAATAGTTTTTCTTTGCACAAGCATTTTTTATTCCCTTTGTCAGCCATGGTTTATTTACTCTTTTCTTACTAATTTCAATTAATTTACAATTTTTATTGTATGATTTCATCAATATTTTCATAAATGAGTTATATGCTACATTAACATCACTGACATAAACTTCTTCCCAATTTTGATTTTTAAGGTCATATTTTAATGCCTCTAAGGCTTTTACTGACTTATCTCTTTTAAAGTTTATAACAGTTTTTTTTGTTGTACCGAAACTGCTTTTTTAGCAATCCTGTGAATCACTAAACTAATATTTAGTTGTATTTCAAGGGCATGTCCTCTTCAGCATAAGGCAACATGACCTCTTTAAGTATTTTCACATATCCAAACTGATCCATGATACCTGGTATGCGATATATAGGCCCAACACCATAGTAGGAGAAACATGCCCATATCATGATGCTTGCAACACCATGCTTCACTGTCTTCACTGTGAACTGTGGCTTGAATTCAGAGTTTGGGGGTCATCTCACAAACTGTCTGTGGCCCTTGGACCCAAAAAGAACAATTTTACTCTCATCAGTCCACAAAATATTCTTCCATTTCTCTTTAGGCCAGTTGATGTGTTCTTTGGCAAATTGTAACTTCTTCTGCACGTCTTTTATTTAACAGAGGGACTTTGCGGGGGATTCTTGCAAATAAATTAGCTTCACACAGGCGTCTTCTAACTGTCACAGCACTTACAGGTAACTCCAGACTGTCTTTGATCATCCTGGAGCTGATCAATGGGTGAGCCTTTGCCATTCTGGTTATACTTCTATCCATTTTGATGGTTGTTGTCTGTTTTCTTCCACGCGTCTCAGGTTTTTTTGCCCATTTTAAAGCATTGGAGATCATTGTTGATGAACAGCCTATATTTTTTTGCACCTGCGTATAAGTTTTCCCCTCTCCAATCAACTTTTTAATCAAACTATGCTGTTCTTCTGAACAATGTCTTGAACGTCCCATTTTCCTCAGGCTTTCAAAGAGAAAAGCATGTTCAACAGGTGCTGGCTTCATCCTTAAATAGGGGACACCTGATTCACACCTGTTTGTTCCACAAAATTGACGAACTCACTGAATGAATGCCACACTACTATTATTGTGAACACCCCCTTTTCTACTTTTTTTTTTTACTAATATCCCAATTTCATAGCCTTAAGAGTGTGCATATCATGAATGCTTGGTCTTGTTGGATTTGAGAGAATCTACTGAACCTACTGGTACCTTGTTTCCCATGTAACAATAAGAAATATACTCAAAACCTGGATTAATCTTTTTAGTCACATAGCACTACTATTATTCTGAACACTACTGTACATGTCACAAGTTGCACGATTTCAAGATACAACTGGGTACAACACCTGTTGTCTCCTTTCCCAAGCTTTACAAACAAAAACAGCAAAAACAAATGTTTCTTTTTCAAAAATCCAACTCAAGATTTTCTCCTCAGAAATGTATCAAATCGCATGTATCCATGTGTGATCATTCATTTAACACATTTTTTTACAGGCATAATTATATATGTTGAAATGAGAAACAGCTCCACACCCAGCAAACACATGACATATTGGTGACGTCGGGTTTTGGTCAAGATACAGTCGTGTCAAAATATGACATCATCATGACGTCACCTTAACGTCAACTATCGATGTCATTTAATGACATCCGTAATCAGTTGTCATGTGACGTCATTTGGATGCATTTAATGGATCATCCTGTGACATCCATAAAATGACATCCAGCAGACGTCATGTAAATGCTGCAAGACTGACTAGTTATTGAACATCCCAGCAAACATTCTGACGTTGCTGTGACATTGTGGTGATGTCACTTTATGGTCAACATATCGTTTCATGGTGACGATGTCATCACGTCATTGTGTAAATTCTCAGCTAAATTTTAGCTACATCATCATTAAGGACCCTTGGCCAAGGTCCTTAATCCGCTAATTCCTCCTTGTGTGTAGTGAGTACCTTGTATGGCAACACCCTCACATCGGGGTTAATGTGAGGCACTATTGTAAAGTGGTTTGAGCATCGGATGCAGACGGAAAAGCGCTATATAAATGCAGTCCATTTACCATCACCACGTGATGTTATATTGTGACCATTATACAAACTTCTCACAACCATAAATAACCTTTCTGTGACCAAAAAAGGCTTCCTCCTGATTACATTACTTTGGCTGCTCCTTTGTTTTGCACTCAGGGTTCAACCCGGAGCTCTCTCACTATGTGACCATTTTGTCGATGTTCTCACTGGAAGTCGGTTATTCTACTTTTGAAAAATTTCTTGAAGCGCCGCTGAATTTCTTTGTAAGCAGAGATTTGTCTATATTTTTGCTTTGTCTTTGCAGTAGACTGCAACTAAACTAATAATGAATTTAAGTTAATCTGCTGGTTATTATTTTATATTCTATTTACAGTTACACAAAACTGAGAAATAATAAAAATTCACAACCTGGAAAAACTGGAACTTATCATGCATATTCCTGAAAATTGACTTTCAATCATCAAACATCTCACGACTACAAGTCAACCCGTTTAACTGTTTCAGCATTAAAAAGTAAGAACATTTGCCACACACAGTCTGTGGTTTGTGGTACTTCACCTGATCTTGTTGCATGCTGGTGTGACGTCCATCTGCCTGCTCTCCACAGAGGCTCCTGTTGTTTTGGAGACTGCATGTCTGTGCTCTGACACGGCCAGCCCCGAGGCTGATATCTCCTCTGAGGATACCAACGACGTCTCGCTTTCCTTACACACATCCCCATCGGGACTGACGTGGCAGTGGCTCAAAGCTCCAGAGCTGGACACATCCTCAGAAATACTGTCATCTGTGGACATGGTTACGAGCCCGTGCAGAGGGGATCAGACCAACAGCTGAAAATCCAAAGAGCAGTGAGACAAGTGGACTGTTGAACCTTTGTCATGCTCACACACTGTACTGTATATAACTGAACACAATGACAGCTCAGCTAAAGTGAAGCCACATGCACAATACTGACCAAAACACTGGACAGCCTGACAGCAAATCAGCCACGCACCAAAGTGACAAACAGATGCAAATAAAGAGGAAGTACACTTTTTTGTTATCCTACACCTTCATGTGCAAACTGAATATAAAGCTAAGTGCACAACTGAAATAGGATTGTGTAGCAATTCCACAGCCTTCTTGCTGTGAGGCAACAGTGCTAACCCCTAAGTCACTGCGTCACCATAACATACAAATAGTATTAACATAATGCTAGTGATGAATACAGTTCGGGGTGTTTTGACTGTACAACATTCATACTGTGTGTAAGCATAATATTTGTATTTTTGGAACTGAGCTAGGGCAGCACAGTGCCTTCGTGGTTAGCTCTGCTGCGTCACACTAAGAAGGTCCCAGGTTCGCTTCCCATCTGGTCCTTTCTGTGTGGCGTTTGCATGCTCTCCCTATGTTTGTGTGGGTTCCCTCCCACCTCCAAAAACATGCAGGTTAGGTGATCTGGTGTCTCTCAGGCCTCGTTCAGATTGGGGTTTGCAATTCATCTTGAGCCAAATTCAAGCCAGATTGCTTTCTAGCCGGATAGCACTCTTAGTCTGTGAGCTCAGGGCTTCAACTCGTTCATTCTGTTCCCAACAGCTGATTTTTTTTCTTGAAATAAAGAAAAGGTATTGCTCATCATGAAACAAAAAGTTCTGCATTCCAAATCTCACAGATTTTTAATGAAATGCTTGCAAACACAGGATTAATTTAGCCACTGCAGATGTGCCATTGGAGTGATCCATCAACGTGCAAACACTACGAAACATAAGTGGACCAAGTAGAGAGTGGCGGGTCATTAAGTAGGTCATAGTTCAACAACATGGCGGTGTACAGTGATGTTTTCTTTCTTTTCAGTGTTTAATGGAAAAAAGAACCATTACTGGCTTTAACAAGACCAGGTGGACAAAACTTCAGGAGTGCAGCACTGAACAGATTAAGTTGCATGGAGCAGATCATGATACATAACCAAGAATTCTAAACACTGTATTCATCATCATCATCATCATCAAACTTTATTTCAGACACAAGGTCCATAGTAACACAAAAGAACATACAATAAAACAATAAAAAGACCAATTTCATCCATGGCCATATAAACTGATACGCCAATGTTCCACAGCCTAGAAGAAAACCTGACCGAGCTCTGTACAGGACTGGTCAGGATATGAATGATACTGTTTACACAATCTGTAAATCTGCACATACATCTGTACATGAAGTTTCTGAGCACAGCAGCACAAGTTGGAACACTAACATTTACAAACATCTGACTGGCACTACTCCATCTCGGCACCTTAAGCAGTATTCTCATGCCATCATTGTATGCAACCTGAAGTTTGTGCATACTGCTTTGTTTGAAATGCCGCCACAAATGGGCAGTGTACATTGAAGTGCAATATGCTTGTTTGTATTATCTGTAGAATAGAATGTTTGTCTTGGCCAGCTCATCCACCCACGTACACAGCATGTGTGAGTGGATTAGGAGCCGGGTTTATACTGCTGTCGTATTCTACAAATGAAGAGGAAACAATATGAAGATTTTAATGACCATAAAACATCGGATGGCTTCATAAAGCAGATTAATGCAGGCTGAAAGAGAAACGGTGGGGATGATAAAACAGCTTCTTTCAAAAATGAAATAGAATAAATACAAAACAAAACAAAAAATATTCATGGTGGTACTAGACATTACACAATAAAAACTTCATAAAGTTTCTTCAGCTATCAACAAGTGTTTGAATTTCTATAAATTGTATCCCTGTTTGATGATGAATCCATCGTGCTGCACATCAGCACAGTGTTATAAAGTATCACAGAGCTTGCTATGAAGAATTCCTATGAAAGAAAAAGTTCATTGGGTAATGACAAGATTTTAATTTTTATTTTGTCACAATATTTTCCATTCAGTGATTCTTATTTGATTCTTGAGGATGTGAATTAATAAAAATTGATAGTTTACCAATTCATACTATTTTATCACTCATTTCTTTTTTGAGTGTTTTTTTTTTTTACAACTGCTGCCTGATATTTATTTATTTTAACAGATAAATTTGATATTACATACTGCAGATGAGCTAAAATACTGAGTCAGACACATACACTCAACAAAAATATAAACGCAACACTTTTGGTTTTGCTCCCATTTTGTGTGAGATGAACTCAAAGATCTAAAACGTTTTCCACATACACAATATCACCATTTCCCTCAAATATTGTTCACAAACCAGTCTAAATCTGTGATAGTGAGCACTTCTCCTTTGCTGAGATAATCCATCCCACCTCACAGGTGTGCCATACCAAGATGCTGATTAGACACCATGATTAGTGCACAGGTGTGCCTTAGACTGCCCACAATAAAAGGCCACTCTGAAAGGTGCAGTTTTGTTTTATTGGGGGGGGGATACCAGTCAGTATCTGGTGTGACCACCATTTGCCTCATGCAGTGCAACACATCTCCTTCGCATAGAGTTGATCAGGTTGTCAAATGTGGCCTGTGTAATGTTGGTCCACTCCTCTTCAATGGCTGTGCGAAGTTGCTGGATATTGGCAGGAACTGGTACACGCTGTCGTATACGCCGGTCCAGAGCATCCCAAACATGCTCAATGGGTGACATGTCCAGTGAGTATGCCGGCCATGCAAGAACTGGGACATTTTCAGCTTCCAAGAATTGTGTACAGATCCTTGCAACATGGGGCCGTGCATTATCCTGCTGCAACATGAGGTGATGTTCTTGGATGTATGGCACAACAATGGGCCTCAGGATCTCGTCACGGTATCTCTGTGCATTCAAAATGCCATCAATAAAATGCACCTGTGTTCTTCGTCCATAACAGACGCCTGCCCATACCATAACCCCATCGTCACCATGGGCCACTCGATCCACAACACTGACATCAGAAAACCGCTCACCCACACGATGCCACACACGCTGTCTGCCATCTGCCCAGAACAGTGTGAACCGGGATTCATCTGTGAAGAGAACACCTCTCCAACGTGCCAAACACCAGCGAATGTGAGCACTGGCCCACTCAAGTCAGTTACGACGACGAACTGGAGTCAGGTCGAGACCCCGATGAGGACGACGAGCATGCAGATGAGCTTCCCTGAGACGGTTTCTGACAGTTTGTGCAGAAATTCTTTGGTTATGCAACCGATTGTTTCAGCAGCTGTCCGAGTGGCTGGTCTCAGAACGATCTTGGAGGTGAACATGCTGGATGTGGAGGTCCTGGGCTGGTGTGTTACACGTGGTCTGCGGTTGTGAGGCTGGTTGGATGTACTGCCAAATTCTCTGAAACACCTTTGGAGACGGCTTATGGTAGAGAAATGAACATTCAATACACGAGCAACAGCTCTGGTTGACATTCCTGCTGTCAGCATGCCAATTGCACGCTCCCTCAAATCTTGCGACATCTGTGGCATTGTGCTGTGTGATAAAACTGCACCTTTCAGAGTGGCCTTTTATTGTGGGCAGTCTAAGGCACACCTGTGCACTAATCATGGTGTCTAATCAGCATCTTGATATGGCACACCTGTGAGGTGGGATGGATTATCTCAGCAAAGGAGAAGTGCTCACTATCACAGATTTAGACTGGTTTGTGAACAATATTTGAGGGAAATGGTGATATTGTGTATGTGGAAAAAGTTTTAGATCTTTTGAGTTCATCTCATACAAAATGGGAGCAAAACCAAAAGTGTTGCGTTTATATTTTTGTTGAGTGTATGTCAGCTCAGCATAACATAGGCATAGGAAATACATCTGAAGGAGGGCAGTGGACACCCCACTCAGTGAGGGGGCCAACAGCCACATCGTTATCTATCTGATATACACCCCTTCCTATTGCTGGGCCTAAATGCAAAGGGGTTTATATGATCTTAAATATTTCTTACTTTCATAATACTAGGGAGGTCACACACAGCAGAGCACAAAATTTATTTGTACAAAATGCTTAATTCTACAGATCATACAGTGTTTAGAATTCTTATCAGGACACCTACTGCTGAATGCACAACCCAAACAATCTACCAAATATTATCTCTGACATGACAAATGTCTAACATTTGGAGTTTTTAGCAAATCACATTGAATTAATTACAATGCTAAAATACGCAAATAAATGTGTAATAACTCTGTGTGAAAAAACCTGTCTGAAGTGTGTTTGTTTTGACAGCTATGAAATACAGACTGTTAGCATTAAACATGCCTGGGCTCAGAGACAAATTAACGCTCAATAATCGATATCTGTTGCTTTAATTAACATTCGGACGTGTGTCTGAAAAGACACTGTAAACAGACAACATCTTCAAAGTTGTTAGTAAACTCGGCGGGAACATGGCTCAGTTAGGCTAAGCTACGCAGCTAACAAGCTAAGCTACAAATCACAATGAAAATCATTTCAAAAGCTTAGCAAGTCAGCTAGCGAGCTAACTTAGGCTAAGTTGGGTTATTACATGTTTGTCAGCATAGCACCAGCACGGGTGCAGGAACGATGCAAACTACCGACAAAAAACACAATACTACAAGTCTTTTTTGTTTTGCAAGAAACAGTTAACATACCTGTTAACTGGCATCTTTATTTCGTTCATATTCCCCTGCTGATTGGTGCACTGCAGTGCTCACAACTGCTAACGAGCTTCTTCTTCTTGTTGTTTTTAAATCGTGACAGGTGGCAGAACAGCTTGTTGGCGCATTACTGCCACCGTTTGGACAGGAGTGTGGCGCCCGAGGGGATATGATAAGGAACATGCTTTTTCATATAATATATCATGCCATAAATGTCATGTTTCTGTTCATTTTCATTCAGATTCTCTACCATGTAGGTTGTCTGTACAGCTTATAAAAGCTCTTCAGGAGATCTAATTTTCGATTAGAATCCCCTGTGTTGTCTAAACCTAGTTCTTGGACAGCGGAAACTTTAGATGAGTGGGCGAGTGAGCTAATTAGCTTGTGCAAGTGTTGGAATGTTCCATGACACACGTTCAAATGTCCTCAGACCACTTAATGTTACAAACTGGATTTGACCTGACTGCTTTACGTACAGTCAAGATGCATGCCCAAATGTCATCATTTGCGTGCAGTCGAAACTGATAAAACCAAGTGCTTCATATCTGTCTGGGACAAACCTCAGTGGCACGGAATGTTCCGTTATTGCTTATTATGCTGACACAAACACATTTATCACAAAGGTTTGATATAATACATGCTGCCTGAACAGACGTGATCATGTCGCCCACTTACCACGTCGACGCACCAGTATTTTGCAGCCAATTGCATAGCTCCACTGATCCACATGGAAGGGCAATGCCCCTCTACTTGGGGGTGGGCTGAGTGCAGGTATAAGAATCAGCATAGCCCTAAGGTTGGGGCTCCTTTGCAGTGGTGCATGTGACACCTGCTTTAAGACCCCAGCACTGTCTTAGTTGACTCTGTTCATGATTGTAGGCATCTTCTTAATAGAACACCTGTTTTTAAGGTCTGTCTCCTGTCAGTCTTTGAGTTCGCTGACCACATAAAACTACTGGGTGGGGTTCAACAGCCAGAAAAACCCTAACAAAAGCAATAACTAAAAACACTGTATCATCTTAGTATATCTCACATAATTAGAAGAACAGATAATGAGGATGAAGGAATCAAAGGCAGTTAACTTTAATGAAACAGAATGTTTTTGTTTTTAAAAAAACTGCTTTGTTTTGCCTTATTTTATAAATTAAGCTGTGGCTTGCTATGAACTAACAGCAAAATCAGTATTGAATTACCTCAGTGTTAAATGAAACAAAAGGGTCCACACTTTGAGAGTTTGTGTCAAAATGCTCCTGTTGGGTTCAAATGTACCAGCTGTGAAAATTACAGTTTCTTTATTTTGATGTTGGCACCAACTTGTCGTTAAATCTTGTAGAAATGTGCCAGTGTTCTTCCCAAAAACTTCATATTTCTGGGTTTATGCCTGCTTATGCTCATGTTATATAAATTGAAACCTTTGCGTTTCTTTTCTCAGGTCCTGCTCTAGAAAAAAGATCACTTATTTTAAGTTGGTCTTGTTGCAACACCATTATGTCATAAATGGTGAATAGAATAAATTAACAGGTTCACCATTGTATCATTTTTTGCCATCCTGATCATGCAACTGAAATATGATTATAGGATTATCTTAATGTCAAAAGTCCTTAAAAAACAAACAAACAAAAAAACAAGTGTTGCAACAGTTGGATTAGCTACCATTGAAGACGATAAGCAGTTGGTGTTTGTCACTTGTTGGGCATTACTGTGTAGTGTTTCATGAAAGATTGTAAAGAATGAAGAAACCCAACACTGACACTATGTGCTTTTCCTCCATGCATAACTGCTTGACAGAACCAGTTTGATTTATTTCAGTAAAGCGGGTGTTACGGTGACGCTCCTGTATCAACTGTTAGCTTTCTAATTTCTGGATAGCAGTACATCACCTCAGACGTATGTATTATCTAAAAATGGTCATTTCTTGCTAACATTTACAAAATATAAGAGGAAAAAAAAGCCAAACATGTCAGAGTTACGCACAGCATAGCAACAAATTGTCTCACGTTGCAGTGAAACACCCACTCTGATCAAAATGAATAGCAGCTGGTCACTTTGCCTGTGCTTGTAGCTCAAGGAGTTACAGGAAAACCAGTGGAGGTGGAGTTCTATAAATATAACGCAAAGCTAAAACACCCTCAGCCGTATAAACATCGTCTTCTTTATAATTTGCAGTTGTTCAATTGGTATCCCAGTGCAAAGTATGTATAAATAATGATAGATTTATTGTTATTTAGATTAATTATTAAGATCCTACTGTCTTATTTACAATTTCTAAATAACCTAAAATGCACCAATTCAAACAATGACAACTGTATTGAAAATACAATTTATTACACAGAGTAATAAATACATACAAAGATGTAACAGCATTTTCCTTTTTATACCAAAGCCAACCTCAACATTAATCTGCCCATCAGTCAGTCACGTGTGTCGTTGGGGTGTGAAAAACGGACCAAATTCTATCAAAAGTGTTCTCATATTCCCCCTGTGTAAGCCATGCAGTGTGTGCAATTAACCCATGGGCCTTTTCGCATGCATAAACCAATGTTTGTTTTGTTTTAAATATGAAGTCAAAACAAAGATCCCAAAATGGGTCATAAAACACATTACTCTTGTTTAATCCACATATGATTAAAATTATCCTCCAGAATCCTCAGGAGTCATGAATTGTGTCACTGTATTACTTTCAAACGTTTGCCCTCCCTTCCATTAGCTCATTTACTTCCTCATCTTAGAGGAAATGCCATGCAAATTATTATTACTAGTTTTTTTTTTTTTTATATACATAAGACACACTTCATTCTTCTTGCAGGGAGGAAAGTATCTTCATAGCTAGGACCTTGCATTCCTCTCCGTCTCAGCCAAGCATTCACGCACCAGCCCCCTGGCATGAATTATTCCTTTGGAAGAAGACCAAAAACACATATACATATATAATTGAAATTGATACCTGCTGGGAGCTGTGAGCATGCAGGTTGTTTTGCATATTAAGGTTGAGCGTACCTCTTTTCAGTCTCTCCATTGCACTCTTACTTCCAGCATATGTTGGCCTGATCTCCTTTCCAAGCTCCTCGATGATGGCCAGCAGCTCTGCATATTTGTTCTGAGGAACTTGGCTTCCAGTAGAACCCTTGAGTTACAGCAAACAACAGCACAATAAACCACAATAACATCAGTTTCAGACTCTTCATCACCTTAGAGTGAGTACAGTAGAAGAATGAAGCCCATAAGGCCCAAATACAGGTGAACCCCGTTAAGTCATATTTCATAAATGCTATGAATAAAGAAATCTACTAAAATAGTTTTATTGTTATTTTGGAGATTTTATATATTTCATTAATTTGAAGAATTTACTAAATGATATATTTTAAGTATTTGGGGACATTTGAGATCGTGTGGAGGTATCCACTGAGATTACCTTAATGGTCTATCATCATGAAAACTGACGTGAGGATCAGTTTGAACATCTTGAAAATTGAGTCACGGTTAAAACAAGACTATGGCTTAAGAATGAAATATTGTGGCTCAACACAGACACCCATGAGTCCCGGTGTTGCCAACTGAACGGTCCCCCAACCAAAAATCGGTCCCACCTGCCTTCACTGCGCATGTGACATTTTGGAGTGTCAGCAGCGATTCCCTGATTATCGCCTCGTTTCTGCTTCAAACTGCCTCCAGTCATCATCTGTCTCAGTGACAGATATCTGAAGCTTTTGTACAACAATCATTTCCACATAAATTCGGCATTATTTCATCAAAAAAGACGGGGGAGTGATCAGAGCCCAGCAGCATGCCTGAGTCTGACTCTCTGAGTCTGACTCTCTACCCCCAAAGTGATCAAAGGGATTAATGTGATTATTAACCATCAGATGACAAAGTAAAACCTCTTAAATCATTCAAAAGTCAGTTTGAAGCAGAAACGAGGCGATAAACAGTGACTTGCTGCTGACACACCAAAATTACGCATGCGCAGCGAAGGCAGGGGGACCGATTTTTAGGGGAGACTGTTCGGTCGGTGACACCGGACCCTCTAAGGCAGTGGTGTCCAAACTATTCCAGAAAGAGCCGAGAGGGGGCAGGCTTTCTGTGCAACCATCCACTCCAGCAGGTGATTTCACTGATTAACATCCCTTTGAGCAGGTGAAATCACCTGCTGAAGTCAGTGGCTGCAAAGAAAACCTGCAATAGTTTGGACAACACTGCTCTAAGGTTTTCCAAGGCAACAACAAGGTTTCAAACACCAAGCTTCATGAGAGTGAGAAAGGGAGTTAACTAATTCTTCACTAGAAAGTTACAAACTAAGTCAAATCTGGGAGCTGGGACTGTGCGTGGCCACACCCACCACACTAAGGAACCAAGGATGGCAACCAGACAGACAACTACTCCATCTCTCTCTCTCTCTCTCTCTCTCTCTCGGAAAAACCATTTATCTGCTGCAACCAGGTGAAGCATAGGCCTCTACCCAAGGATCTTAGAAGGAGGCCTAGGACCAAAAACATCCCATATTTTTGTCTTAGGTCAAAGGTTAGCATCCAAGTCTCACAACATGCAGGTAGCACCAGGACCCTAAAGACTGGGACCTTCATTCTCCTGCAAAAGATACCTGCATACAGTAGTGTTCAGAATAATAGTAGTGCTATGTGACTAAAAAGATGAATCCAGGTTTTGAGTATATTTCTTATTGTTACATGGGAAACAAGGTACCAGTAGATTCAGTAGATTCTCACAAATCCAACAAGACCAAACATTCATGATATGCACACTCTTAAGGCTATGAAATTGGGCTATTAGTAAAAAAAAGTAGAAAAGGGGGTGTTCACAATAATAGTAGCATCTGCTGTTGACGCTACAAACTCAAAACTATTATGTTCAAACTGCTTTTTTGTAGCAATCCTGTGAATCACTAAACTAGTATTTAGTTGTATAACCACAGTTTTTCATGATTTCTTCACATCTGCGAGGCATTAATTTTGTTGGTTTGGAACCAAGATTTTGCTGGTTTACTAGTGTGCTTGGGGTCATTGTCTTGTTGAAACACCCATTTCAAGGGCATGTCCTCTTCAGCATAAGGCAACATGACCTCTTCAAGTATTTTGACATATCCAAACTGATCCATGATACCTGGTATGTGATATATAGGCCCAACACCATAGTAGGAGAAACATGCCCATATCATGATGCTTGCACCACCATGCTTCACTGTCTTCACTGTGAACTGTGGCTTGAATTCAGAGTTTGGGGGGTCGTCTCACAAACTGTCTGCGGCCCTTGGACCCAAAAAGAACAATTTTACTCTCATCAGTCCACAAAATATTCCTCCATTTCTCTTTAGGCCAGTTGATGTGTTCTTTGGCAAATTGTAACCTCTTCTGCACATGTCTTTTATTTAACAGAGGGACTTTGCAGGGGATTCTTGCAAATAAATTAGCTTCACACAGGCATCTTCTAACTGTCACAGCACTTACAGGTAACTCCAGACTGTCTTTGATCATCCTGGAGCTGATCAATGGGTGAGCCTTTGCCATTCTGGTTATTCTTCTATCCATTTTGATGGTTGTTTTCAGTTTTCTTCCACGCGTCTCTGTTTTTGTCCATTTTAAAGCATTGGAGATCATTGTAGATGAACAGCCTATCATTTTTTGCACCTGCGTATAGGTTTTCTCCTCTCCAATCAACTTTTTAATCAAACTACACTGTTCTTCTGAACAATGTCTTGAACGTCCCATTTTCCTCAGGCTTTCAAAGAGAAAAGCATGTTCAACAGGTGCTGGCTTCATCCTTAAATAGGGGACACCTGATTCACACCTGTTTGTTCCACAAAATTGACGAACTCACTGACTGAATGCCACACTACTATTATTGTGAACACCCCCTTTTCTACTTTTTTTTACTAATAGCCCAATTTCATAGCCTTAAGAGTGTGCATATCATGAATGCTTGGTCTTGTTGGATTTGTGAGAAACTACTGAATCTACTGGTACCTTGTTTCCCATGTAACAATAAGAAATATACTCAAAACCTGGATTAATCTTTTTAGTCACATAGCACTACTATTATTCTGAACACTACTGTATGTGAGAACTTACAAGTAAACACAAAAACCACTAGTGTTCTTATGAGGATTTAAAAATGTTTTCTCTATGACCTGTGACCTTTCTCAGTTACCTGTGAGAATCCCAGAGACGGGGGCCCATAATCACTCAGAAGGGGCCTGTAGGACTGCAACGTGGCCAGGTTAGCTGCTGAGGGAGACTGGAGATTCCCAACTGTTCAGAAAACAAAATAATACTATCATCAAGACAACAGCGACAACACAAATCCAATCATGGACGAAACGGTTCCGTCTCACTGACCACACCTTCTCAACCAGTGACATCTAATGTTAACTCGAACCATTGCAGAAGCTACAGCATATACACATTATTCTGTCAGTGTTCTGACAGGGCCTGCACGTCAGGGTCAGTGTCAAGAAAAAAAAAAATTAAATGAATATTGGTTCTCTGCTCACAAGACAACTTTACAGTGAAAATCATTTTTATGGTCAAATCTAATTAACAAGAATTAACCACTAAAGTATTTAAATGAATCCTTTACAGATGTCATATTGCACAAAATGTTTTTTCCCCCAAACTTTTACACTGACTGATAGCTGGAGTTCCACTTAAACACCCCAGTCCCAGAACTCTACGTGTGTGTGCAGAAACAACCCGGCGATGAGCAAACGTGAGGCTTGAAAAGACTACTTCTGCCACATGCAAAACAGGAATCCATATCTGGACTTGTGCTCGTTGCTGCCACACACACACACAGTGTCAGAACAAGAGCGGGACACTCCCCCTCTAAAAGAGGAGAGGGTGTCGCCAGCAGAAGAGCCTTTCTGTTTGAAGCTACAGGAAGTTCCTTAGATATGCGTCACTGTGTGCTATGACAGCGGAGGTGTTACTGGGCCGACACGTCACGTTGTTCTCCCTCTTTGTCAGCAAGGCCTAACCATGAGTGAAGAAACTGTGTGCCGTACAACTTCTGCCCGCTGCACCACCACTTACAAAGCTTCATGATGTGAAATTTCAGCTAAAGTCTTCCAGAAGACAGATGAGAAACTTCAAGTGAGATTAAATTTCCTGCACTGAAATCCAGAGCCCAACCGATAGAGATTTTTGAGAGGCTGATATCAGGGAGTAAAGAATTTACAAAACCCATATATCTGATACAGTGGGGAAAATAAGTATTTGACCCCTGGTCAGTTTTGCAGGTTTTCCCACCTACAAAGAATGTAGAGGTCTGTAACTTTTTATCGTAGGTTCACTTCAACTGTGAGAGACAGAATCTAAAAAAAAAAGAAAAATCCAGAAAATCAATTGTATGATTTTTAAATAATTAATTTGCATTTTATTGCATAAAATAAGTATTTGAACACCTACCAACCAGCAAGTATTCTGGCTCACACAGACCTGTGAATGTTTCTTTAAGAAGCCCTCTTATTCTGCACTCTTTACCTGTATTAATTGCACCTGTTTGAACGTGTTACCTGTATAAAAGACACCTGTTCACACACTCAATCAATCACACTCCAACCTGTCCACCATAGCCAAGACCAAAGAGCTGTCTAAGGACACCAGGGACAAAACTGTAGACCTGCACAAGGCTGGGATGGACTACAGGACAACAGGCAAGCAGCTTGGTAGAAGACAACAACTGTTATGATTAATTATTAGAAAGTGGAAGAAACACAAGATGACTGTCAGTCTCCCTCAGTCTGGGATTCCATGCAAGATCTCACTTTGTGGGTAAGGATGATTCTGCGAAAGCTCAGAACTACACAGGAGGACCTGGTCAATGACCTGAAGAGAGCTGATGAACACATGATGCTGTCATGGTTTAAAAGCCTGCAGGGCAGCAAGGTCCCCCTGCTCAAGCCAGCACATGTCCAGGCCCGTTTGAAATTCACCAGTAACCATCTGGATGATCCAGAGGAGGCATGGGAGAAGGTCATGTGGTCAGATGAGACCATTATAGAGCTTTTTGGAATCAACTCCACTTACCATGTTTAGAGGATGAGAACAACCCCAAGAAAACCATCCCAACCGTGAAGCATGGGGGTGGAAACATCATACTCTGGGGGTGCTCTTCTGCAAAGGGGACAGGATGACTGCACCGTATTGAAGGGAGGATGGATGGGGTCATGTATTGCGAGATTTTGGCAAACAACCTCCTTCCCTCAGGAAGAGCATTGAAGATGGGTCATGGCTGGGTCTTCCAGCATGACAATGACCCCAAACACACAGCCAGGGCAACTAAGAAGGGGCTCTGTAAGAAGCATTTCAAGGTCCTGGAGTGGCCTGGCCAGTCTCCAGACCTGAACTCAATAGAAAATCTTTGGAGGTAGCTGAAACTCCAAACCTGAAAGATCTAGAGAAGATCTGTATGGAGGAGTGGACCAAAATCCCTGCTGCAGTGTTTGAAAACTTGGTCAAGAACTACAGGAAACGTCTGACCTCTGTAATGGCAGACAAATGTTTCTGTACCAATTGTTAAGCTCTGTTTTTCTAGGGGGTCAAATACTTATTTTATGCAATAAAATGCAAATTAATTATTTAAAAATCATACAATGTGATTTACTGGAGTTTTTTAGATTCTGTCTCTCACAGTTGAAGTGAACCTACGTTAAAAATTACAGACCTCTACATTCTTTGTAGGTGGGAAAACCTGCAAAACTGACAGGTGGTCAAATACTTATTTTCCCCGTTGTATATAAGCGACAAAAGGCAATGATTCTGAACATTTCATTATCAAACCCTTATGAAAAAGAAAAGCAACTGAGGCTTGATGTTTTACAGTTTAAGCAACAAACCTATGTTACATTGCCGTCACGCTGTTTCACTCCGATTGATTTTTCATCTATTTTGGCCTCACATAGCTGGCAACATAGTGACCATTTGTCTCTTGTTGTCAAAAATCCGCTCCAATTTGTTATAGCTAATGTGATCCAGGGGTGACGGGAGTCCCATGAACTGTAAACAACCAATGTAATGTAAATGCCATTTCCAACAGCCAAAGTGTTTTTCTGTATAGTTTAGCTGGTCAGATAAAAGTTTTAATATCAGCAAAAACAACGCAGATAACTATGTGCTTGTGAAAGTGTCAACATAATCGGTCAGGCTCTATTAAAATCCTTCTGTTTGCCTCAGGAGGCTATAACTCCTTCAGCATTATCATGAGGTGTCTTGGTGGCTTCCCTCACTCTTCTCCTTCTGGGACAGTCACTCAATTTTTGCGAACTGCCGACTCCAGACAGATTTACCACATAGCACCATACTGTTTGACTGATGTGAATAAAGTCCAAGAAATATTCAGTGACTTGCAAATGTTCATGTAGCCATCTCCTGACTAGTCTGAAGAAAACTGGCTGCAAAAGTGATGAAGAAGAATAGGGCTGCAACTAAAGACTATTTTCAGAACTGATCTATCAACTGATTACTTTCTGTATATTCTATTCTATTCTGTATATTCTGAATATTCTAGTAATTGTTTGGTCCACAAAATGTCAGGAAATGATTACAGAGATGAGGTCAACCAACTGACAGCGTGGTGTTCAGCTAACAACCTGTCACTGAACACCACAAAAACAAAATAAATAATCCTGGACTTCAGGAAGAACAGGGCTGACCCAGCCCCACTCTACATCTAAGGGGACTGTGTGGAAAGGGTCAGCTCCATCAGGTTCCTGGGAGTGCGGCTCTCTGACAGCCTCTACTGGACTGCCAACACCACAGTGGTGGTGAAGAAATCCCAGCAGCGACTCCACTTCCTGAGGGTGCTCAGGAGAAACAATCTGGAAGAGAAGCTGCTGGTGTTGTTCTACAGAGCCACCATGGAGAGCATCCTGACGTACTGCATCACAGTGGGGGGTGCTCAGCAGCAGACAGGAGAGCGCTGCAGAGGGTGATCAAAATGGCCCAGGGGATCACTGGCTCCTGTCTGCCCAGCCTGGAGGACATTACCAGCTCTCGCTACCTCAGCAGAGCTGCTAGCATCTGCAAAGACACATCCCACCCCAGCAACCACCTGTTTGACCTACGACCCTCCGGCCGACGGTATACGTCAATCAAAACTAGGACAAACAGACTCAGGGACAGCTTTCTCCGCAGAGCGATCACTGTGCTGAACAATAACAAATCACTCTAATCCGCACCTTCAAGTTTCTTGTGCAATATCTGTAAACCATGTGCAATATTTCCCGTGCAATATGATTCCACAGTTGTATACAATTCTTGTTTTACATTTTACTTGGCCCACATTTTATTTTATTTAGTTGTACATTCATTCATTCATCTTCTACCGCTTAGTCCAATTAAGGGTCACGGGGGGCTGGAGCCTATCCCAGCAGCCATAGAGCGCGAGGCGGGGTACACCCAGGACAGGACGCCAGTCTGTCACAGGGCCAAAAACAGACAAACAAACACAGACACACGCACACACACACCTACAGACAATTTAAAGATATCCACTTAACCCACATGTCTTTGGATGTGGGAGGAAACTGGGGCACCTGGAGGAAGCCCACGCAAACATGGGGAGAACATGAAAACTCCACACAGAAAGGCTATGGGAATTGAACCCACGACCTTCTCATTGTGAGGCAACAGTGCTAACAACTAATCCACCGTGCTGCCCTTAGTTGTACATATACTTTGAATAATTTGTTAAATTTTATTATCTCTTATTTGGCTAACATTACTCGCACCTCGGAAAAGCACCTTTTGGAGTTGTACTCAATCTCGTTGCAAAGTAAATTACAACAATAAAGACGATTCTGATTCACATCACAACACTGTGATAGCACAGAAGCAAATATACAAAAATTGCGCCTATTTAATCCTCACACTTTACATCTGAATTGCGACGACCACAATGGAAACGCGTTTTTTTATGCTTAAAAGTTTATTTCTGCACCTTTTTATTACACGGATAATTTTACTGCACCTCTGGCTGCAGTGCGCGCCCTCCACCGCCAGGTGTCCTCGAAGAGTCGCGGAAAAGCCGCGGCAGATCAATCAGCAGCTCCTCCGCGCGAGGAGCATCATGGAGGAAACGGAACAAGGGCTGGCTCAAGAAGACAGAAGTGATACATTTTTTTTGTCACCGCTTTAACGGCGCCCACCCCGCGGGGCGCGGGACCAGGACACGGGAAGACGGATAACGGCATTTTCGGAAACGTCGCTTTGTCGTTTTTCCGGCCCACGTCGTCGCGCGCCGCCTGATGCGACGGACGGCGCTCGTTTCCATTAGTAATAATGGCGGCTATGAATTAGCCTAGCTGCCAGGATCTGACCCGACATATAGAACTGGACAAAAACTACACGCTCCGTCTCCAGGTATTCTCCGACACCCCGGATTTAACACTCGGTTTAACACGCGCACGCCTCGACTTTCTCCGCCGTTTTCGCCTTACCCTGGTTCCCTGAAGTTCCCGGAATGTGCTGATGGACATTGGGTTTATAAGACATTCCCAAAGACATTGTAAATTAGAGAAATAAAAATGACCCGAAATTCAGTGAAGCGTCTGTCTCTCACTTTTTGTTTACAACAGCGGCACCGGCAAATATGGCGCCGTCACTTTATATTGACACCCACTCGGCTTTTTCTGAGCCGCCGCGCGGATCCTCACAAAAAAAAAAAAAAAATCACTTAAATTAACCAAAAAAAAAAAAAAAGACGGATTTTTTTTTTCACCAAAAACTCCCACAATATCCGCACGCGCTTCGGTTCCCTGACACGCGCATTTTCTGTCTTCTTTCCAGCTCGCGCGCTGTTTGTCAAAAAGTAAACAGACTTTTAAGGAGAACCAAAGACTTTTAGAAGAGTTTTATAGATTTTACGTTAGATCTTTTTTTTTTGCGACGATTTACGGGTGGAAACTTTGGTGAAGTGTTAGTTTGTTTCAGGCGGGTTTCCTTCAGAAAACACGTGGAAATGTTACCTGTCTTTGTTTGAAGGGGCGCATCCATCGAGTCTGTCCAGCTTATAAGAAAAATAAAAATAACGAACCTCCAACCAGCTTGGATGGGGGGGGGGGGGCTAGCCGGTCTGGTCGTTTCTTATTTCCCATCAGGCTCTTCACCACCACGAGGGTGAACATAAATTTTGATGCACCCCCCAAACCAGCATTCATTCCCATTCCATTTAGACAAAAATAAATAAATAAAACATACATAATTTGCAGTTCTTTCCAACAATTAGACACATTTGAAAAAATTGAGACATTTGAAAAAAGTGAAATATTCAAAAAAAAAATTCACTCACATTCATCAAAATGGTAGAGAAGCGTGAATCTTCGAGTGGATTGAGTTGCTTGACGTCAGTCGAAGATTCACGCTTCTCTACTATGGAAACCACCTGGACAACAGAGCCTTCACAGATTCATCAAAATACATTATTTTTTGAAACATGACCTTTTGTTAAAAAATATACAGTGTTTGTGTATTTAGGGTTAATATTTGTCTATCTAGATTCTGGAATAGAATCTAAAGCATCAGTGGTCACCAAGCATTTCTATTTTTTTAAAGCACTAACTATTTTCATATAGTTATTTTCTAAATATACTTTCAGTATAGTAGGTCCATAAGAATGTGGACAGATGAATGCACACACAATCGAAATAAAATGAAACAGTCGATGTTCTTGTGATGTAGACTGTCAACTTTAATTCAAGGGGTTTAGAGTCTCAAGTAATTAAATCCTTATAGTCTGTCCAATTATTTATGGCCTCTGAAAATGCAGGGATAAAAATGGTTAATATTTTTGTTTAACCCAACAGTTTAAAGCTAATGGTCTAAACCTTTTTATGCATCTCATTTAGTCAGTTTTCTTTAAACAAGTGAGAGCAAAAATATTTCCAAGTCTAAATATGTCTTGGACTTCATTTACACACACAAAATGACCGAACAGCTGCAGATCCTGCTTTGTCGGGGGTTATTTGTGCAGTCACACTGATAAATGGTTTCAGTACTGGGTTCTGGGATGGTTCAGCATCTTCATGTATGTCAATGGGTCAGTTTTGGAAGTCAGATCTGTCATCAAGTCTAAACTGTCTTGACTCATTGCATACTTCTAGAATCTAGAAGGTTCTTACGATGTGTATGTTGAAATGTCAATGCTGTCTTTTTGTCATCTGTATCTCACACTAGATGGCAACAGAGGTCATCCTGTCAGAATGATGAAGAATTTATCTTTTGCACAATACTGTATCAATAACACGGGGCAGCAACGCATCACATCTGCTTCTTTGATTAAAAATGCAAAATAAAATCCATTTTATTGTTGATCTGTACTTCTGTGATTTTTCAAGGGTGGTAATAAATTATGCAAAGTTTCTATGTTTTTAACTGAAAGCGAAGGAGATTAACATGAGAAAGATGTGGGTGTGTTTGTATGAATGGGTGAATGTAAGGCATAATTGTAAAGTGCTATGAGTGTCTGATGCCAATGGATAAGTGCTATATAAATGCAGCCCATTTACCAAAGATTTGTGAATAACTTATTTTGCACATTTAGTTGATGTTTTACAACTGGCAAGGTTTGAGATATTTCCTTTGTTCAGAGCTTGTCTGATTACCAGGGACTGATTCATGGTGGTATCAATCCTATCCTATCAACTTTGACAGTTCTTCCACAATCCAAAATACATAAGCATACCAAACAGCAAATGTCAGTGCTCACCAGTTTCTCTGTGACTGAAAGTACACACACACCACCTCACTTTTAATGTATTGATGAAATCGAACACATTCAGTGACTTCAACATTTAATGTCAAGAAAACTGGCTTTCCCCCCCCCCCCCCCCCCCAGTTGAAAATAATCAAGTTTGTCCAATTACTTATGGGCTCTGAAAATGTATGTAGTAACTTGTCTAAAGGAAACTGGCTGTAAAAGTGTTTCCATATCAGTTCAAAAGGGTGACAGTAACCATGTCCCCAGCACAGAGTACACCAACTTATGTCACTATATGAACATTTTTGTTGTTCAGTAACTGGACATTTCATTCAATAATTACATTATACAAAATGTATTCCTGTGCACATTTTTGACTTGGTCTTAATGAAGGAGAAATCTGCCAACCGAGCTCTTTCACAGCTTGTAGAAATCATGATGACTAAAGAGCAGTCAACCATTTATCAAAACTAATAGCAAAGTACACCTTATTAAAAACTGCAAAAGAAACCACATGCTGCATTACACTGCAGATATTTTAGGGTAATATTTTGTTCACACGTTTTCAGATCTTCTGTACTGAACAAACCATTGGGTAGGTGAAGGTCTAGTGGTTAAGCGTTGGGCTTGAGACCAAAGGACCCTCAGCTCAAATCCCAGCCTGACCGGAAAATCACTGTGGGCCCTTGGGCAAAGTCCTTAATTCCCTAGTTGCTCCTGGTGTGTAGTGAGCACTTTGTATGGCAGCAGCCTGACATCGGGGTGAATGTGAGGCATTATTGTAAAGTGCTTTGAGCACCTGATGCAGATGGAAAAGCACAATATAAATGCAGTCCATTTACCATTTATTCTGCATCTAGACTCATCTGTTATTAAAATTATGTTAGTGTGAGAATTCTGGCCCAGGTGTTGTTGTTGACCAACACCTCCTCACACACTCGATTAAGCAGTTTGCTCCTGCTGTCTAAAATTTCTGTCAGGCATCAAACGGGTCAGGGTGCATGTGCTGGTGTCACCATATCCACGACAGCTCGATAGGGTCACCACAATTGAGGCAGGTGGAGATGCCAACGGACGACCTTGGCGAGGGAGCCATTATAAGTGAATTATCCTCAGCTGTGACCCCGACGTTCTATCGGATCTTTGGAACAGTTGGTTACTCCTTCCTCCACGATGAAGACTGAATGATATGGGGGGAGGGGGAGAACTTCTTGTATTCGATTAGACTGAACTTTATTGATCCCTTGGGAAGACTCCCTCAGGGAAATTGAGGTTCCAGCAGCATTATATAAAACACAGGGTAAGAAGCACACAGTATCAAAAGTGAAAGTAAAAACCTGCAAATATAAATACCAGAAACCCTACTACTGGTTTACTGGCTACTGCCCCCCCACCACCACCAAGTGAGGAGTTGTACAGACTCTACTGCTCATGACACCTAAGGAGGAATCAGATATTTATATTTAATACAAAATATTTTCACTAAATATATGACTGGCCTGGTCCTTTGCCAGTTAACCACAAATTACTGCAGTATATCATTCACCACCCTTACTAGTTACTCCACAAACTTTTGATGTTAAACCTTCAATGCTGTGCAAAGTAGTATTCATCTGTATGTACAGTGAAGAAAAAAAAAAGTTAGAAAACAGTTTTAGCCAAGGCGGATACCACGACTGCAACTATACAGCAACTGTTGAGCCGAGCATTCAGTAGGTGACAAACTGCACTCAGACGTATACCAAGCTTTATTGAGCATCACACTCATTCCTGTACAGGTCATGTAGAATTTTTGTACAACTGTCCGTATGTTCAACTCATGCAGTATTTCAACTGCAAAGCAATCAACATTCTTTCAACCAAAAATAATTCAGCAGCCTATATACATAAACAACACTAAATAGTAAAAGTAGTTATTGACGTCCCATTAGTGAGTAAACCTTATATTGGAAAAGATTTTACAGAATTTCTTCAAGTCCTGTGCACGAACTGAGGTGGAACATGGTGCAATATGTGACTTTAATACTTCCATCAAACCAAACCCACATTTCTATGACACTGAAAACTTCTTACCCAGTTTTCAAACTGTCTCATCAATCAGCACAGTCTGGGACACATAAATAACATCCACAGGGTAAAGCCGTCCCTCTCCATCAGCAAAACCAGTGTTGATCCACAACATGACTGAGCAAGAACAACTCCTCAATGCTCCCTCCAACTATCAGACAAGCAGATTTCATACACCTGGTTTTAAAAGAGGGGAATTACAAATACATGTGTAATTTGTGCGGCAAAGCTGTAAGATGCAAATGCAGCCAGTGATGTTACTGAGCAGAAAGACATGATCCGGTCATGCATTTATGGTGGTGGCTTGTTGAGCAGCATTAGTGTTTGTTCTCCATGTCATAGGGTTTGTTTTTTGTTTGTTAAGTCAGTTGTGCTCCTTTAACCTGTATAGTTTGAAAAATTTAAACAGTGGTCTGTTAATGACCTTTCAGTTCTGTGGCTCCCTGTCAAAAGGAGCACATTGGACAGATCTGTAATTAACACTGAAGATCACATTAAAAAAAAAAGAATGACCAAAGGTGGTTTTGGACTTTCAATGGGGGGGGGCGCTTTTCCTACAGTTTGTGAATAGAGGAAGGCTCAATGTACTACAAATTAATGTAGGTATCCATTGACTGTGGAAGCACAAGAGGGAAAAGCTACATTTACCTGAATGTTCACATTGGGAGGGGGCGGAGCCAGACATTCTGACCAATGAATGCATGATTGAATCATTTAGAGCCCCAATGTGATCACATATGTATGTTCACAGCTTAACATATGAGAACAGGTATGACAACACGTGTCCCTGCACAAGTTTAAAGAAAAGCGCAGCTGTTTGTGACACCTGACAATAATGCAGCAACTGCCCCTCCCCAAAAAAAACAATTACAGATGGACGAGTGCAAAGAATGAAAGCGAGAGGGAGTGTGTGCAAACAGTTAACAGAAAATACAAGAAAATGCTGATAAATGTTCATGCAGCTAAAACCATCTCAAACTTATTCCACCTCTTTTCTTTTTAATTAAACTTAATTGACTGTGGCCACTTAGTTTGAACTGGTGTGGTTACACAAGGCATTTCTGGTTACCGTGGCAACTATTCTGGTTATTACTGCAGCATGTAAATGTAGTCAATATAAATTTTTTGGGGGGGGTGTTAACATGTAACTACTAAACTGTTTAAGGCTTCAATGTCACTGTACAAAAAAACCTTTTCAACTCTTACAAATAAAAACAGCTCAGAGCAGCTGAGGCTGAAGCAAAGCAAAATTAAAACAAACATCACAATACGGTCAGAAATGGGAAACAATGTTTCGTTGCCATTCCTTCTGGTGCACAATCTGATTCACAAAAAAAAACGAGTTAACATTTTAACATCTGAAATAAGCTTAATTAATTCAGACCAATTTACATACGTGTAAATGTAAAACCGGAACATTAAAAAAAACTAAACATTTCAAATAGAAAGTATCTTAGGACTGACACTTTGGTCTCCCATCATGAGCTCATATACAACAGCTTCAGTAAATCTAAGTCACTGGTTAGTTCAGTGGAATCCAGAGACATTCCAGTAAAGACCAAGAGTGGGCAGGTTTTCTTTACAGCCACCAACTCCAGCAGCTGATTTCACTGATGAACTCATCACATCTGCTCAGCGATGTTAATCAGTGAAATCACTTGCTGTAAAGAAAACCTGCCCCCTCTCAGCCCTTTCTGGAATACTTTGGACACCACCGGGTTAGATGGATCAATCTGACTTTACAGCACAAACGGCAGCAGGACTGACTGAGATTTAAGGTGTGATGAAGTGATTTCTGAGATAAATTTCCTTGTGACCATTAACTGCTGAATCCAGGCTGAATGATAGAAATGTGACACTGTAGTTTCGCCCAAAGTTCTTCTCAGACTGAATAGGAGACATTCTTGTCCACTTTCGGTCTGGACCAGAACAAGCAGGTTGCCTCAACTTAAGCTGTGGTACAAAATTTAAACAACGTACAGCTTAGCTGAGGAATAGAGAACGGAACAGCAACAGATCAACTTTTCTTTGTCTTCCCACTCTTTCTAGGGATCAACATAAGAAACGTTCACTCTGAATATCAGAGAACAATAAATCACCCTTCATGCCTCAGGTGAAAACAAGTCTGAAGATTGAAAACCAATGTACGTTTCTCTGTACAACTACTTTACATGTTGGAAAGATCACCGCTTAGGTATCACCTCTGACCCGCCAAAACAAAGGGGGCGGGGCCAGCAGTCCCGGAGCCTCCAGATGTGACTGTGGATCCCTGAAGGGGGTGTGGACCCTTGAGATGGGGGCAGAGATCGGTCCCATCAAGAGTCATCCACCCAAACACTGTTGGGTGCCTGACTAAGACTTTGGGGGTGGAGCTGCTGCCGCTTCTGCTGCTCCTGAACAGCAAGCTGCTGGGACCGGTCTGATGTGGACAGCTTGTTAATTAAGGGGGCCACACAGTTCGCTGGAATCATCAGTCCTGTGGGAAAAAACATTTAAAAGTGACAATGTAGCTAAACCATCAGAAAAAGTAACTATTTTTTTTTTTTTTTTTGAGGCTGCAGCCTTCAGCAGGTGACTTCATTGATGAATCTCATCATCGCAAAGTGACCTTAATCAGTGAAACCACCTTTTGGAGTCAGTGGCTGGAAAGAAAACCTGCCCCCTCTAGGCCTTTTCTGGAAGGTCAGCCAATCACGAAAATCTAAAACCAAGTATGATTATTTGGGTCACCGAGTTCACACACAATACACAGAACAGGTGAAAGGCATCAAAAACCTGAACTCATTTAGCAGTTGATCAACTTTATCAGCTGAATCTGTCTGCAGTCAATGTGTGCAGGGGTCAATGTCTAAGATGACCTCAGCAGGCCAGGTGTCACCAAGCATTCTCCTGGAAATCACCTGCCCTGCATATTTTCACCACTCCCTCTGCCCATTTACCAACTCTAGTGCACTCAGCCAATTAACAGCTGGAAAACAGGGCAGTGACCTCCAGGAAGAAGGCTGGAGAGTCCTGCAGTGGTTCAGCGAGTTACTGCAGATTAAAACATGGATTGCGGTTGTTGGCTCTGTGCAGCTTGGCTTGAACAGTCTCTGTACTTCTTTATTTTCTCTAATAACTGCCATTTAATAAGAATAAAAATTTCTATTAAATTTGTTCTTTGTCAATCTGGTTACATAATCACGTAATGAGTCAATTGTGAGAACAGGAAGCTGCAGCTGCTTGTCTTAATTCTACAGAAATTCATATGCTTTCATGTTTCAAAAATATTGCAGGTTGTAGAGGTATTCAAAATTTGACTGGTGATACCCAAAGAATCAGAATATTTAATTTCTTGTATTTAAGCATCATAGCATATAATTTGTTTTCACCCCAATGGACCAAAAACTGGAAAGTTTTCACCAACTTCTGACTTCACACAATGAACTGTTGGTCTTTGTCATTTTAAGATATACTTTGTGTAACCAAATGTGTTAATGCAGAGGCTCATTTTTAGTCAAGGCTCCAGATGAACAACTTTGTTTTATCGTGGAGCACTGCAGCCCCCTACTGAAAATTTTAAGTGGTTGTGACCGTGCTGATGATGTGACCTGCAGCTTCACTCCCGCCCAGCCCTGTTCCAATAAACAAACATGGGTTTACTCTGTGTTCATCAACATGGGAGAGTGAAGAAAATTTGCAGGTCACATGTGCAAGCAGTTGTATAAATAAATAAAATACTTGCATTATATCAAAAAAGCCACACAAAGCAGCCATTTGGGGGAATTCTGGAGCCTCGTAACCCGTTGTAGTTTTACTGCAGCTGTTCCTTCTTTGATGTTAACTTACTGCAAAGTCTGTTTAGGAAAAGCAGCAACTTTACATCATACAGACTGAAGCACAAACATTTGCTCAGTGTTCTCAATTTGAAGACAACAGCGTAGAAAACAAATTCATACTGGCTTGTCTCAAGTATCAAATTGTGATCTCAAATATCAATGACTAGTTCCTCTAATCATAATTCCTTTAATTTAACTCTATGCATGTTTCCAAACCTCTGCTCCAAAATGAATTGAGTACTGCTCAGAAACTACAAGGATATATATATATATATATATATATATATATATATATATATATATATATATATATATATATATATATATATATATATATATATATATATATATATATATATATATATATATATATATATATATATATATATAAAAACGGTCAGAATAAATGAGGATGGCACAACAGAAAGCGAAAATCTTATTTCTGCCCAAAGCACAAGTAGTAACACTTTTTAGTTGCTGGAAACCCCACAGCCTCGGGGATACTCTAGTTTTAGAGGTTTAACTTACCAACTATTCTCTGACCATCTTCTGTTCTGAGGCGGACAATTTGGACCTTTACGTTGGTTCCACTGACGGGGGTAAGAACTTCCTCCAGCTCGTTCCATACGCTCAGTACTGAGCCACACAGAACATAGTACATCCTGCAGCGCAGGCCCACCTCACACTGTAAACCCTTCAGGGCTTTCTTACAGTTGCCACGCCTGCAAAACAACAACAGTTTCAACCACAGAGCAAACAGAAGCATCACGTTTGTCGACTGAATAATCTGATGCAAACATTTCAGCGCAGGCCCAGTGACGAGTGTATTTACCAAAAAGCATGAGAACAGATGTTTGCCGAGGACTTGTACTGCTCAGTCCAGTGCTGCTTGGCATCTTCTGACAAAACCTGAGGAGACACCATTCCTCAAATAAAGCATTCAGTGTCTCATTCCATTGAGAAGGCTACTTTGAGTTCACACCTTTAGCAACATCCAACAATAATATCTGGTCCAATTTCAAACACAGCATTGCTCCTGTCCTAACGCATTATTCACTGCAGCAGCCTGATCGGGATGAACCGATGACTGTGATAGGACATTTATGACTCAACAGGTTTCACTGAGGTCAATATGCTAAATCTGAGAAGTCGACTGAAATAGATCACATCCCGTTCTGAAGCTCTCTACATTCAGATCTCAAGCAAATAAAACTCAACTGACTTATTCTCTTGACAGAACTTAGCCTGTCGCCAAGTTTGGAAGAGATGAAAGTGGGCTGAAAACTGCGTAATCTCACCAAAATAAACAAGCATTTTGACAGATTTAAAGAGTTCTGTAACCTTTTTCATCTTTTTCTTCAGGTCTGCATACGTCTCCAGTTTCAGTTGTCTTCCTGTGTTCGGCCTGTACACCAAAAACAGACTCTTCTTGGTGTTCACTTCTTTCACCAGGATGGCAGTTTTTCTGTTGTTTCTTATCTGAAAAGAAAAACTTCCACTTTTAAACGAGCAAACGGCAAATATGTCACTGAAAAACAATGCAGGCAAATTAAAGTGAGAAACATTTTCATGCTAAATTAATGTTTTTCCATTTGTGTAATGGAAAGTATTTTCATTCATTGAATAAAATGCTTGGGCAGCAAGGTGAGCACTGTGGCCTCACAGCCAGAAGGTCTTGGAATCGCTTCTTGTGTGGAGTTTGCATGTTCTCCTCATGTTCATGTGGGTTCTCTCCGGGTGCTTCCAAAGGCATGCAGCTTAGGTGAATTGAAAACTTTAAATAGACCGATAGTTATGTTGTTAGTGCCTGAGCACAGAGTACTCACGTGGAACGCCGTGGGCAGCAGCAGTGCCTTTTAACGTGGCTGTGCATCTCCGTGTAAATACACGGACATGACAAAATCCATCTAGATAACACTGCAACAACTGCCTTTAAGTTGGCCAAACGAAAAGTGGACAAAGTCCCTTAAGCGTGTCCCAGATGTGACAGACCAGTAAGAGATGACAATGGCGCTGTCAGCTGTAATTCTGCATGGACATTTTTGTCAGCTTTATTCGTAAAAATCATTTATTACAAAAGTAAAAATAGCTTGTGTGAAACTACATTTAATGCCTTGATTCAAATGGTAGCTGTGTTTTGGAGGAAAGCCAGAAAAATAATGGATTTTTTTCCCCATCACAAAGGCAGGCAGATTGCAGAATGTTCCATTCAAAAACAAAGTGTACTGCTCCAATTGTCATGAAAAGAAACACACCAATTCCATATTTTTTATTTTTAGAAATGGTAAAAAGGTGTTAACAGTTGAACTTCTGGCCGAGGGTACAGTTCTTTACTTTCGTATGTGAGCGGGTTGCCGGGTCTGCAATTTATAAGCCAGCCTGTTAGGAGGCAAACAGGATTGAGCAGTTTCATCCTGTTATATCCCCTTTTTTAAATTTTGGGTGATTGCAGTAGAACACCACCCTGTGGAATAAGCTGCCAGAGCTGGTCCTTGTACACATTTTGGACAAATGGCACTTAACACTCCCCATGCTGACAGCAGTGGGAGGTAGTCACGTGAAATTTACGCACTACTGAGCATGTGCATTGAGAATGTAGCAACGGTCTATTGATTACAGGTTTGTGCACGAGTGTGAACATGTTTGTCTAATTGTGGCCCTGCGACAGACTGGCATCCTGTCCAGGGTACCAGCAGGATGTACTGGGATAGACTGCAGAATCGCATAGGCCCAAAGTACACAGAAAACAAAAAGACAAAAAACAAACAAAAAAAAGTATTAATCTAATCTATGAAATTGTGGTCATATCAACACCTCATCCACAAGTTCTCTGCAGGGACTCAAATAGTCAAAGGAATTCAGTGAGATGGGACAATTATGTAAAGCCATCCATTGACTACACAATGAAGTAATACAAATAGACAATCCCAGCAGAGTGCAGAAACAAGTCCTACTGTAAGGTTTGTACATCAGCTGCATTATAAATGTTCATCATGGTGAAATGAAAGGGGAAGTACAGCAGTTTGAAGTTTTTGCGATACGGCCAGTGCAGTATTTTCTGTATTACATCAATGTGCGTTGCTAAAGATGTTATAAGAACCGTAGATGTGCAGGTGTGTGTGGATGGAGATGGATGTTTCAGTCTTTAAAACTGTAAATGAGACTGCACAGAATAAATAAATAAACTGTACCTTCAAGGTACCAGACTTCCAAGATGCACACATGAACGCAGACATGAAGAGTTGGGTCATACTCACACTGGACTCAGGGGCCTCAGACTCTACCAGAACAAGACTCCACCCACCCCATATTATAAGCCCTGAAAATCTACATCAATGACATTTATTTTAAGAAAGTGTGCTCTCCACACCCACCCACAGACAAGCTAACCCTATTCAGATGACATGTTACGTAGGTAGGTGTAGTAACTAGTATTTATTGTGACAGAGCAGCACAGGATAAAATGCTTTCTAGAAGTGAGCACTCAAGAGTTACACAAACTAGACCTGGGGGGCGTGACACACTGGTAGTGTCCAAAGCATATAAGGGGTACATCCTTAGATTAGCCAAAGAGGACAAATAGGCAGATGGGGAAGAGGTATTGTACCCAACGTGTCTGCACAAAACATGATTTTGGCAAAGCATGCACCTTCCTGAGCAAACAAAACCTATTCTGTCATCTAATGTTTAAAAGTGTTGTCATCATCCACATAAATGTCCAATAAAGTTTATCACTCAGGGTGCAATTCTTGTTCCTGTGCACACTTGGCAACGTACAGATTTTTGTGTGTATGAACTAATCAAACATGGAAAATATATATAGTATGGAATACTGCTAAGCCCATACCTGGACATAGAAGCCATCATCTGGTCCATTCTGTTCTGCCCAAAGATGAGTTGCTTCCTCCCATGACATCCCCCTCTCCACACTGACCTGTGACAGCAGCAGGAAGCCAGGTACTGTAAGCTCCAAACATACCTCAAGTCAAAAATAATACTTATATAAATGTTTCTTAGCATACGGTGTAGAGTTCAACGTGTCCTGATGTTGTATAGCCTGGTGTTAGGAATTTTCTGCAGTCCACCTTCTTCACCTTCTCGTCACCAGAACCCAGATCTAAGAGGAGATCAGCTTGTGTCACATTTTAATTTCATTCAAACTGAATACATTCTCACTCCAATGCAGCACTTAAGTCCAGTTATGTCAGCACAAGATTATGGAGGGAGATAAAGAAATTAAAGCACTTTTCTCTTCTGCATGTGCACATTTGGTTTAACAGTAACAGACTTGATGACCATCTTACCAAGAATGCCCATGTCATATCTCCCATTCTTCTTTGCTTCCTGAATAACTGCAGCTAGTGTATCAGAAAAATACTGGAACAAGGCATTCTGCTGCTGAACCTCCATGCCCAAAATACGGTTAAGAAACTTCCCAATGTTGTTGTGGTCTGTAGCAGTAAAGAAAATTAAGTCACTGAATGTGTTTTTCAAGCTTTCCACAGTTAAGTACAGCTGAGAAGTTATTCAATATGATGATAGCTTATCACCTTTATCCAGTGACAAAAAGCCAGATCTGTCCTCAACATTTATGAGACCCACACCTATTAGTCCGTTTTGAATTTCTACAAACGGAACAAAAAGTCAGACAGGAAAACCAGAAATATGTCGACAGCAGAGTGTGAACGGTCAATGTACCAAACAAAAGATTGTGACAATGTCATTTTGTGGAATACAAACCTTTGAAGAAATCCCCTTTAAAGTCTGAAGACGGGGACACCAATGGAACATCAAGCTTTACAATAGACTTCATCACAATTTCCAGAGCATTTCTCCCATACTGAAGCGAAGATCAACAAGTTAGTGACTGTCCCCATGGAGACAACTGAAGAATTTTATAGACAAATTGTGAATGTGCTTACTTTGTTGTCAAAGTTGAACCTGCTGAGATCTCGGGTTTCCGTTGCTCTTCGATCTCCATGAGTGAGAGCACCCTATTAAAAACAAATACAGGCTATAAATATTTAGTCTCTAGATTTGAATTCCTTTAAATGCTTGTTTGAAACCAACAGTCATTACCAAGCTTTCTAATCTTTTGGCAACAATGGATGCAAATCTCTGTTCTCCTGCAAGTTCAGATATGAGGAAAACATATTCTGGAGCTGTGACCTGGTTGGACCTGTGAGTTCTCCCTGAACCAAAGGAAACAAAGAAGAGCATTTGTAACATTTTACATCACAGCTCTATAAAAGGTTACTTCTCCAGTTATTCTAACAAGGGGAAATAAGTCTTGTCACTTGCTCTGCTGATCAGGATCAAAACAAAAGCTTTCCTCCTCTGCTAATCCTTTTCCATGTTCAGCAGAAGGAATGTCAGTTGGAGCATTACCAGGTAGAACAGATTTCCATGAAGGAAAACCCACATTTTTAGCCTCATCATGGTTTTTGGAAGTCACTACTGACTGCCATCTTGAATAAATGCAACATCTATGCAGTGAGTGCCACGGTCTCGTAAGCTTTGGGTGGTTCAAAGGGTGGCACTCATACACAAAATGAGTACACACCAGAATCTCATACTGAACGTGCATTTGTAGCTGTCCTGATTATGTAAATAAGGGACAGAAAAGCTCAGATAAACAGAGGAGTATTACTTTAATTCTTTTTACACTATGCCGTTATGGCACGAAGTCGAGACAGAAAATAATTGTCGGCTGCTATATTAAGGTTGAAAATGCCATTTAGAGATGACTAGATTTTTTTATCTAGTTTATTTTAAAAAAGGTGGGGTTACATTTAACGCTAAATAGATCAGTTACAGAAGGCTAAATTGTAAAGTTTAATGTGGCTGGTTGGGTCATATAGAGGGCAGAGTACAAAATTCAAATTTCCACTGAGGTGTCGATTAAATAATCACAAGAAATTAACATGAACTACATAGTGCCCCAGACAACGGCAATATCATCAAAACCCAAATATGTCAATTTATGGTGAAAAATGAAAAGAACAAAATCAATTTCAATTTGACAAGCTACAACTATTATTGCAATGGTTTCTTAAGAAATTATAGTTGATCACCACTCGTTGGGGTCAACTCACCAAACTGTTGTATAGCTCTGTCTGCACTCCAAGGCAACTCGAGCGTCATATGGACTCTTCTCCGCTGGTTCTTCACTCGTCGGTCTGCCTGCAGGGAAATCCCTGAACTTGCAGCCTCTGAGATGATGGCTATGTTCTGTATGGAAGAAAAGTTATCAGCATTCATGATTATGGAATCAACTTATTATTGTTCTCTCCTGGAATGTTTGGCAATGAAGGCACTGCTAACCCTAACCCCAGTTTTACACCATCAATGAAGAACCAAATCTGCCACAGCTCCTTTTTGGAATAACAGAGGCATTACCTTTTCTCCATTCATAAATCTCTGCTTCTCTGTAAGATTGAGGATTTCCACTGGGACATCCATCTCAGAGCGAGACTCATAGCAGATACTGCCATCGTCATTGCTGACCACACGACCCTTCCGGCCCGTCATCTGAAACACATTTGAAGAACGAATTAATGTAAAATCTATTTGTGACCAACATTACAAAAAGAACTGAATTATATTTGATGTCAGAAACAGACTGATACCTCTGCTACATTTTCAGGCCCTCCAAGTTCATCTATTAGTTCATCTAGTGTGTTGGGAGGGAGATCCTCAGACAGTTCTTCAAGCCTTTCCAACAGTTCTTTTTTCATTTTCTGGGCTAGTTCCACTGCATCGTGACTTGTTAGACAGCTATCCTCACTCTCTGCTTTGACTTGGGAACAAACAAAACATGTTATCTATTTAGACAAAAGTAGTCCAAACCTGCTCTGCCTTCGGGTAATGCGCTTACCTGCAGTCGGTGCACTAGGGGGGTTAGAGGCAGTAAAGACCAGTCTGGTGGAGCCGAGCCCAGAGGCTAACAAGGCACTTTGAATGGAATCTGGATCGATACTTTTCCTTCTCTTTTCTTATCTTTTGCTTTCTTTGGACCTTTTCTGATAAGCCAAGGATCTGAGCAAAGAAAGCATAAAGATCAGAGGACAACCAAGATTAGTCTACACGCAACAATAACGACCACCCGAAAATGAATTCACAATTCTCACCGTCTTCATCGTCGTCAGACTCATCTCTGAATGGGTTGAAGTCATCGTCTTCATCGGCTGAGCTGACAGACTTCAAGCTGTCATCACTGTCATACTCTTTACCGGAGTCTTTGTCCATGTCTTCTGACTGGCTGTCCTCTGAACTGCTACCCGATAAACCCCCGTGCATGCGGGGCCTCTTTTTCGGTTGTTTTATGTCTGAACCTGAATGACAACGATATAGAATTATAAAAACCAAAACTACAGACTTTTCCGAAAGCAACTCTCCTCAAAAGATCAAAGACTTCAGTTAGAAGATTCATTTCTCTTCACACAACATCCCCCCTTACTGCCACCTGCACTGATATTCAACAACGTGACGATTAACTGGGAACATTCATGTTCATAAACAACTTCCTGATAAAATGTTTTTAAGACTTTTGTTAGTTTATCTCCAACATCCCGTTGGACCGTGGGCCAGCCTAACACTTTTACAATTAAGCCCACCAGGTTCAATGGCTAATGATTAGCTTCCCATTTAATATGACGTTGTCACCCGGTAATCTGAATGATTCCCATCTCCTAAATCTCTAATTTTCTTGCAGATTTGTCATGAAAATACATTTTATGCATCTGCTGCATGTGACATTCCCTGAGGTAAGACATCAATCAGTCCTGTATCTGCTCTGACGTCCGTTCGTGTCACCGGATTCCATAGCATGAAGCTGAGGCCGGGACCCAGTTACAATTGGGTCGAATGAGACAATCCAGATGAAAATATCTTGCCCAAGGACAGAGAGGTAGCATGAGCGGGATTTGAACCTAGGTCTACATATTGGCAGGTCAGCTCCTTATCCACTGAGCTACCTGCTGGTTCCTGCTACACATTTATCTACCTTGGTATTATAAAAGCAAAAACATCTCATTTTCCAGAGTACTGATATAAGTATTGATGCGCGCGTGCACACACAGTAATTATTTATATAAGGCTTTAACAGGAATCAAAGCACAAAAAATAAACTCCAATAAGGGCACAACATTCACAAAAAACCACAAATTAAAGAGCTGATAACAGGGGAAAAAAAAAAAAAAGTGCAACTTAAGAGAGCACAACGTAGTTTTTAAACATGTAATTTGTACTCAGGAAACTGTGGTACATTTTAGTGCACGCGGGAGAACATGTGATGACTATCATTTAATGTGGAATTCATATTTTTCACGTGGATGCACACTTGTGACCCATTCACCAGGTTCAGGCTCTGTACATCTTCCTTTTGATACAAATGTCAAACAATGCTTTGAATGCCCTGCACAGATTTCAAAATGCCGCAAACCAATGTTTTTACTTTGCCATTACAAATTTGCAATACGGCAACATTTCTGGCATCATCCTGACGAACACAATCTATGCTTAATTTTATTCCAAACTGACATTCTCTTTCTGGTGTACATTTCATACCGTATTTAGGATACCGGCTCCAAAACACGAGCCTTGCAAAGATTTCGTAACAATGCGCAACAGTTTTTTTGAGTTTGCAATCAATTTGCACAACCACAAAAACTTATGGGACCACCTCCAGCCACAAACACTATTCAGCCTTTAATTCTGGTTAAACCCCCCCAAGCAAGCATCTGAGTGCTCTACTCACCCGGGCCCAGCCCAGTCTATAGGCAATTACTAGAGCAGGGCGCACCAATCCGCACATTTCCCCATTTGATGGAATGGGGAAATGTGTCCAAACATTTCACTAGTACTGTATTTTCATGGACATCTCCACACCCACAACATTGAATATTAAGTCATGATCAAATACTGCAATAATTAATGCACTGTACAACTGCATCATGCTGAACATCAAATGCCACAATTCTGTGAGTGCATGTAGAAATTCTCCTGCTATGAAGACAACTTTGATCTGGAACAATGTGTTTTCACTACCTTTCCTTTTGTTGACTCTCTGTTCAGGTTTTGCACCAGTGTCACCGGGCTCAGAGGTTTTTCTTCGCCGAAAGATCAATACCGAGCAGGCTATAGAGCTTCTGTCTGTCAGGAGCTGGGAAGTGTTTCTCAATCAGGGACTGCAGCACACCTCTGCAACAACATTTACAATGAACACAACTTTTAAAATAAAGTGTCAATTTTTTTTAATTGTTCAGTTGTAGCTTAGTTACTACATACTTTGCCGTTGACACAAAGTCATTGAGCTCGCCGCCGCCTTCCTCTAAGGCTTCAAGTGTTCTTGCTTCTCCAGTGGACTGAAGACCTATCACCACACACTGATATTTGGGGGGGGGGCGCTTGTCAGTATGTCACAGATAACTTATCACTGATGTACTGAGGAGTTACACATCCATCACCTTCACCCAAGATGAAGATGTGCACATATTCAACGACCGTTCCAAGGGTCGTATTACCTTCCCATGCTGGACCTCCTGTCTGGCCAGCTGAACCACTCTGCGAACTTTGGAGGCAATACAGAGGTATTTGAAGAACCTCTGGTGTGCAGACCAGAACTGACCCCACATGGACTTTTTCATGCGTTTGTTCTGCATCCATCAGGTTAGCAGCCTGCTGGAATTTCTCACGAGCGTTCACCCACTGACACACAAACGTAATGGAGCAATTTCAGGTGCAAATAAAACCACGAGCAGAAAGCTCTTTAAATATTACTTACCAAATGTACAGATTTGTTGTACATGTTGATGTACTGCTGAGTCAGCGGAACCTCTTCAATCTTGAAGTTACGCCTGTAAAACTCAATTGTCTTGCAATGTACATCCCTCTTAGTTTCATATCCATGGCTACTATTTCCATGGCGCCAACACCTCTGAGGAGACATGAACATCATGCAAGTTAATCATTTTTCAAATTTCTCAACTTATGGATTTTTTTTTGTTAATCCATTATTTATACAGGTAGTCTCACTGAGACACAGGCAGGGGTGGTGGCCAAGTGGTTAGTTCACTTGGTTTTCAGTGTAGTTCAAAACCCACCCCGCCACATTTCTCCATGTAATGTGGAATTGTGTCAGGAAGGGCATCTGGTGTAAAACCTGTGCCAAATCAGCATGCAGATCTACCTGCCTTGGATCTGCTGTAGTGACCCCCAAGTGAAAACAAGGGAGCAGCCAAGGGACTTACTTTGAGCAGGAGTGGTGCGCAAGTGTGCTTAGTTTCAGTGCAGTTCAAACTCCACTTCGCCACATTTTTCCATATAATGTGGACTTCTGTCAGGAAGGGCACCAGGTGTAAAACCTGTGCCAAATATCAGCATGCAGATCTACAGTAGTGTTCAGAATAATAGTAGTGCTATGACTAAAAAGATTAATCCAGGTTTTGAGTATATTCTTATTGTTACATGGGAAACAAGGTACCAGTAGATTCTCACAAATCCAACAAGACCAAGCATTCATGATATGCACACTCTTAAGGCTATGAAATTGGGCTGTTAGTAAATAAAGTAGAAAGGGGGTGTTCACAATAATAGTAGTGTGGCATTCAGTCAGTGAGTTCGTCAATTTTGTGGAACAAACAGGTGTGAATCAGGTGTCCCCTATTTAAGGATGAAGCCAGCCTGTTGAACATGTTTTTCTCTTTGAAAGCCTGAGGAAAATGGGACGTTCAAGACATTGTTCAGAAGAACAGCGTAGTTTGATTAAAAAGTTGAAAAACCGGAGAAGCGTGGAAGAAAATGGAAAACAACCATCAAAATGGATAGAAGAATAACCAGAATGGCAAAGGCTCACCCACTGATCAGCTCCAGGATGATCAAAGACAGTCTGGAGTTACCTGTAAGTGCTGAGACAGTTAGAAGATGCCTGTGTGAAGCTAATTATTTGCAAGAAACCCCCGCAAAGTCCCTCTGTTAAATAAAAGACATGCAAAAGAGGTTACAATTTGCCAAAGAAACATCAACTGGCCTAAAGAGAAATGGAGGAATATTTTGTGGACTGATGAGAGTAAAATTGTTCTTTTTGGGTCCAAGGGCCGCAGACAGTTTGTGAGACAACCCCCAAACTCTGAATTCAAGCCACAGTTCACAGTGAAGCATGGTGGTGCAAGCATCATGATATGGGCATGTTTCTCCTACTATGGTGTTGGGCCTATATATCGCATACCAGGTATCATGGATCAGTTTGGATATGTCAAAATACTTGAAGAGGTCATGTTGCCTTATGCTGAAGAGGACATGCCCTTGAAATGGGTGTTTCAACAAGACAATGACCCCAAGCACACTAGTAAACCAGCTAAATCTTGGTTCCAACCCACAAATGAATGCCTCGCAGATGTAAAGAAATCATGAAAAACTGTGGTTATACAACTAAATACTAGTTTAGTGATTAACAGGATTGCTAAAAAAGCAGTTTGAACATAATAGTTTTGAGTTTGTAGCGTCAACAGCAGATGCTACTATTATTGTGAACACCCCCTTTTCTATTTTTTTTTACTAAATAGCCCAATTTCATAGCCTTAAGAGTGTGCATATCATGAATGCTTGGTCTTGTTGGATTTGTGAGAATCTACTGGTACCTTGTTTCCCATGTAACAAAACACGAGGTCTGTTAGAAAAGTATTGGATCTTTTTATTTTTTTCAAAACCATATGGATTTGAATCACGTGTGATTGCATCAGCCAAGCTTGAACCTTCGTGCGCATGCGTGAGTTTTTTCACGCCTGTCGGTTGCGTCATTCGCCTGTGAGCAGGCTTTGAGTGAGCACTGGTCCACCCCTCTCGTTAAGGAAATGGCGGAACGCCTGTCTCAATGTGCCGAAAAAGTGCTGATGTCCACGTCTTTTCACAATTCCTGTGCTAGTCAGACGACATACCGGATCAAGACAGCGTCCAGTTTAGAAGTGAACGGCACATTCCACTGTTACCCGAGTTTTTGTCATGGAAAGAGGGTGGAGGAATCCTGTGCGTCGCGGCGCAGCCGCATGGCGCAAAGAAACGCTTGTGATGAAGCCTCACAGGACATGTTGGGGCATGTCCAGCTCATGCTCAATTTCTCGGATATTCACACGACTGAAAAGCAACCGGAAGCCGTCTGAAAGCCACCTGAAAGATCAACACAGAGGTGGTTTTGTCCCACGTCATGAGCGGCACGGTGGCACATTCATCCGCCTCTTTTTCCATGGAAAAAAAAAAACAAAAAACTCCTGTAACAGTGGAATGTGCCGAAAAAGTGCTGATGTCCACGCCTTCTGCCTTTTTGTGAAAGTCAGACGACGTCCCGGATCAACAAAGCCTTCACGTTGGAAATGATCTGGTTGTTTTAGCGGGTTTGAGCCTGTCGATCGGCGCTCGGAGCACGCCGCGCTCTCAGACGCTGTGGGCGGTCTTTAAACCGGCTGGAGCACTCAATCTGTGTAATCCCCATAAAATCATCCCTGAAAGCCATATTAATTTTCCGAATGGTGTCCACCTGGAGGTCTCTCACAGTTTCAGGAAAAAATTGATGCAGCAAAGCTCCAAATCATTCCTTGACGACGAGAGAGGTGGACCAGTGCTCACTCAAAGCCTGCTCACAGGCGAATGATGCAACCGACAGGCATGGAAAAAAAACTCACGCATGCGCACGAAGGTTCAAGCTTGGCTGATGCAATCACACGTGATTCAAATCCATATGGTTTTTGAAAAAAATAAAAAAGGTCCGATACTTTTCTAACAGACCTCGTATACTCAAAACCTGGATTCATCTTTTTAGTCACATAGCACTACTATTATTCTGAACACTACTGTACCTGCTGTAGCAAAGGTACTTACTAGTCTCATTGAGACAAGAGTCTCATTCCCAAGAGGAGACCCGTTTCAGTACATACAATAACAAATCAATTTTATTTATATAGCGCCAAATCAACAGTTGCCCCAAGGCGCTTTATATTCCAAGGCAAAAGCCATACAATAATTACAGAAAAATCCCAACGGTTCAAAACGACCCCCAAATATATATTATATATTTCTTATTATCCTTATCTTATATTGTACATCAAGATTTTCAATTGCACTGTCCTGTAAGATTTAATCTTGTATATAATTGGTACCTATACTTTCTTATAACTACTGTTTTTCATTCAACAATCTGTTTGCAGAGAAAAAGGAGATATCTCCAATCTCATTGTAGATTCTGTATGATAACAATAAAGGGCAGTAACTCAGTAAAATCAAAGTGCTAAACAGAAAGATTAAAATACTAGAATAAGGAACAAGTTTCCAGGGATTTTTCCAAGTGTCCTTAAAATAAGTGAAATCCCCCATTGGAATCAAACTGGACAACTTCAGATCCTGTTCCAGGTTGAAGGGGCAAAGTAAGAAAAAGCCTTTTTGCCAAGCTCTGTATGTACTGTAACACTGAAAGTAATCAGTGCCTGGAAGCACAGGCTATGACCACACTGTGTGAGGAACATGTAGGAGATCTATGAGGGCAATAGTCCAAGGATTGACTGGTAAATGAAACTGTACCAATGCAAACATCTATGTGTGAACAGTGATGATCAACTGATCAGAGTACCGTGGTGAAATGTTTACAGCCAGTTATGAACCTGTTGGCTTACAACTGTGTTGCATCGAACAGTAAACAGAAGCTCACCTCCGCTCCACAGCTTGGATAAAGTTGCCAAATTCTCGGAAAGGGGTTTTATGCCCCCCAGATGCCCAGACGGTTCATGTAAGCCATATTTCGTGGTTCAGAAGCACCTAGACAGGAAAAAGCAGTAGGTATTTGTTTTACCACATCTGCAGTGTCTGCACAGATTAACTGCTGGAAATAAAGCCAATAAACTATTCCACTTCATTATTTGCCTGACCTGTAGCACTTGCATACACCACCCGAGCTTTGGGCAGTTTGTTCTGCAACTCCAAAACTGCAAGGCCAGTTTTAGTTGGTTTAGATGATCCAATAGGGCACACGTTTTTGGCTTTGTGACACTCATCATAGACTATCTTAAAGACATTTGGTTAAGGAAAACAACCGCCACCCTGACAGAAGACAGTCCAGAACACCAGGTACTCACCCCGACTGGCTAACACACAGCAGGACAATTCTGATCATGAAAGACCCCCACAAGGGTATGACACCCTCCAACTACTGGCACATTACCTGCCTCTCCACAGCATTGAAGCTCCTATCAGACATCATAGCAACCAAGATGAGTAGGGACATGAGTCAACACTCAGGAATTTATTTATTTTTTTTATCCATCCATCCATTTTCTTCCGCTTTATCCGGAGTCGGGGTCGCGGGGGCAGGCAGCTCAAGCAAAGCCGCCCAGACCTCCCGATCCACACACACCTCCCCCAGCTTTTTTTTATTTTGGAATAATACTGTAAGCAGCAATATGGTTTCATGCCGATGAAGAGCATTATAGATGCAATGTTTGCTCTGAGAATACTATTGGAAAAGTACAGAGAAGGACAGAAAGAGTTACACTGTGTGTTTGTGGACTTAGAAAAAGCTTATGATAGGGTGCCAAGAGAAGAGTTGTGGTATTGTATGAGGAAGTCTGGAGTGGCAGAGAAGTATGTTAGGGTAGTGCAGGACATGTACAAGAATAGTGTGACAGCGGTGAGATGCGCAGTCGGAATGACAGACTCATTCAAGGTGGAGGTGGGATTACACCAAGGATCAGCTCTGAGTCCTTCTTGTTTGCCAGTGGTGATGGACAGGTTGACGGATGAGATCAGGACAAGAGTCCCCATGGACTATGATGTTTGCAGATGACATTGTAATCTGTAGTGAGAGTAGAGAGCAAGTTGAGTCTAGTCTGGAGAAGTGGAGATATGCTTTGGAGAGAAGGGGAATGAAAGTCAGTAGAAGCAAGACTGAGTACATGTGTGTGAAAGAGGGAAGCCGAGTGGAATAGTGCAGTTACAAGGAGTAGAAGTGGTGAAAGTAGATGAGTTTAAATATTTGGGGTCAACTGTTCAAAGTAATGGAGAGTGTGGTAGAGAGGTGAAGAGAGTGCAGGCAGGGTGGAGTGGGTGGAGAAAGGTGGCAGGAGTGATTTGTGACCGAAGAATATCAGCAAGAGTGGAAGGGGAAAGTTTACAAAACAGTAATGAGACCAGCTATGTTGTATGGTTAGAGACAGTGGCACTAACAAAAAGACAGGAGGCAGAGCTGAACATGTTGAGATTCTCTTTGGAGTGACAAGAATGGACAAGATTAGGAATGAACATATCAGAGGGACAGCTTCAGGTGGGACGGTTTGGAGACAAAGTCAGAGAGGTCAGATTGAGATGGTTTAGGACATGTGCAGAGGAGGGACCCAGGGGTATATAGGGAGAAGGATGCTGAGGATGGAGCCACCAGGCAGGAGGAGAAGAGGGAGACAAAGAGGGAGGGTTCATGATGTGCTGAGAGAGGACATGCAGGTGGTTGGTATGACAGAGGAAGATACAGAGGACAGGGTGAGATGGAAACGATTTGATCTGCTGTGGCGACCCCTAACGGGAACAGCCGAAAGACAAAGAAGACTAAGAAAACGTGAAAAAAGTGAAGCTCTGTGAATACTTTCCAGATGCATTGTATATAAGACCTACCAGGACGTGCAAGTGTGTAAAAACAAAATCGAACCAAAATGAGCAAATCCAAAACTTTTGAATACTGTCCCCGAGACATCTACCTCATTATATTACACCACCCCACCCCCCCCCCCCCCCCCCCCAAAAAAAAGCGTATGAAAGGATACAACTCCATCAAAGTCCTCCCCACACCAGTGGAGGAGCTGTGAAATCTTGTCTTGTACTTTCCTCCAGGACTGACTCTCTCCTATCAGTGAGGAGTAGGTGGCGAAGATCACACCTTTCTTCACACTCCCATTGTGTTTTGAGGAGATTTTGCCATATTTGAACTAAAAAAACCCAACAAAACAAATCAGATGCGTATTAAATTACATGTTCAGTGCAACATTCACTTTGCCATTTCCACGTCAGACGCAGCTTACCTTGTTTAGTGCATGAACCTGAATGTTTTTTGCTCCTATATCCCTTAAATCCCGTTCAGCATCATATTTCAAGTCATTTGAGACACTAAACCTGAACAAAAGAGCATATTTAATGAGGTTCCACAATGAAGGCAATTATACATGATTATTAAGAATTAGGTGAATAAGTGTTGAAAATAAAAAGAATCAAATTTACCAGAGAGATCGTTTCCTGCCTAAAAGGTAATTCTCATAGATGATCCCTGCAATGGTCCGACCTTTCCCAACTCCGGCTCCATCACCAATCAAATATGCAGCTCGCTCACCATTAGGGAGGAATGTTTCATGTTGCTGTGGTACAAAGAGCAAAGAGAAACGTTCACTTTCCATAACCAGGCATTTCAGAAGTGACAATTTAACCTAAATTAAACTATCCTGAACAATGTTTTAAAAAAAATGGCAGTCAGTCAAACAAATCAGCTGGTGCACACACATAGCCCAAGAGGCACGTTACAGATTTAATACCTTAGATTTATATTAAAAAAAAAACAACAAAAAAAAAACACACATGCACTACTGTACACATGGCAAAACCACCCGTCACATACAAAACCAGAAGTGTTCAGATGTTTTTAATCTGCAAACAGACCCACGGGCTACTTATATAATGGGGAACATTAAATATATTAAAAATATTAAATTATATTAAACCACCTTTTAACTGCCACCAAATTAAGACACGTCTACAAGATAAATGTGTAGATAGGGGTGTCCGGGCGCATCGTGGGGAAAAAGCTGTCGGGATGTGTTAATACCCCCAACACCAACTGTAAGTGGGTTTCACCCTGAATTCTGTCAAATTCAAGAATCTTCCATGCTGTTTAAAATCATTGTTGTGTTTGTAACACTAATAATCAGAGAAAGTAATTAAAACTACAAAATAATACACTAACAGATAAATGGAATATGTGCAGGAGAAAAAGCTCAAATTGTAAGTCTTTAGCCAGGTTATATGTTAAACAGCCACACCCGTAAAACACAATCATGTTACTTGAGAAGATCATAAGCAGAATGCTAACCTGAGCTGCATACGTAATTGCTTCCAGCTGCAAAGCAGAGAGGCAACCTCGATCTATGATTTCTTCTGCGATGGACAGTCTGTACCACACATCTGGAGGGCTGACACTGGACAGGGAACTGGTCTCCACGACAGGATCGGGATGACGCAGCCCATCTTCACTGCATTGACATAATGATCAGTCAATGATCAAGTTACAAACGGCAATAAACTACTTTTGCAACTGGAACAAAAAAACAAACAAAAAAAAAAAAATCAGAATTCTTACCTTAGCTACACTTCCCTATCACATCTACACTGTTTTAGCAATGGATACTGCCATCAAGCTCTATTCTTTTTTTCTAATTAATATTTTGAATTTTATGAAATCAGTAAACTCCCAAAACTAAGAAATAAACTGACATACTGTAATACCAGACAAGGATGTGACTCGCATTTAGAACAATGAATTGAAGAAATTCTATAGACATTTGTGAGAAAATTTTGTGAAACAGAGCAGTCTGAGTATTTATTTGCAAAGTTACACATGTGCCAATCCATTAAATAATATACATCTGTCCCTAACAGTGGGCTTATTACATGTTGTGCAGTAATGGCATCCAAGTTCTGCTTAAGATTCTTCAATATTCTCAACTGCACTAATACAATTTGAAAAAACCATACAACCTGACATGGCAAAAACCAGACCAGAGAGATACATACAATCAACTATGATCAGTTACACAACTAAACCACGGAAATCCATGATTCTGTTGAAATTACACATCCTTGGACCGTCTCCATGAAGACATTCTTACATTTCAATGGCATGTACTCTGCATAAGTCTCAGCATGTCCCAGCTCCTCTCCCTTCCTCCTCAGGCTCATCCTCTTCCTTTACTGTAGGGGGTTTCTGTGAACACACCCTCACTTTTCAGATGATCTAAATATAATCAATCAGAAGTATCAACTTGAGTGCAGCAGTACTGTAAATTAACATGTTACATTTATTAATACTTACCAGACACTGCATAAAGTTCTGAAGTTTACTGTCATCACCAGGCCAGACTTGACCTGCATCCTTACCCAACACTTCCTTCTTTATGCCATTATTCATTTCATCTGAAAACACCAACAGAGATGTTACCAATACAATCTAAAAGGTAATACACTTCACACGCAGCAGCTTTAAAGTTCTCATTAGAACCTAGAAAATTTCATTCAAGGCAGGCAAATGAGAACAAGGCAATTTAAGTGTTGGAACTTGAGTTAGTGTGATCTTTTTCTGTTTTGGAAATTATTTTTTCCCCCATAGATATAAATGTGATACAACCTTTGCTTCATTCAAAAATAGTTGCTTTAAAACACTATTTTGTGTGTTTTTGGTCGCCTTTGATTAAATAAACATTTTCAAATGAGACATTCATAGAAAAGAAATCAAGAAAAGTGACTACTTGTTCCACAGCACTGTATACAAGTGTCTGTCAGTAACAGGGGTGCAGAATTTGATGAAAAATTAAGTGATTATTGTGAAAAGTGTTGCAATACAACATGTATTATTTAGCCAGATCCAGAAGTATTTAGACAGTAGACTGATGTCCATTACCCATCAAACTGCACAATTTCAAGTAGCAACTTGAAGACATGCTCAAGAGAGACGCCTATGTTTTTGTAGAAACTCAATGCCGCAAGTCATTTTGTGCTTCAGTGAGGTGATTTTCCCAAGCGATTCAAAATGTAATTTCACAAAACAGCATTGGAAACATTTTCTGCTATTACAGGGCACATGATGTATAGTCATGACACATTTAGGGAATAACCCTGTTGTGTCTGATGATTTGCGGATGTTCATGCTGATTATACCGTCGCAAATTGAGCTTACCGGTGTACGTGTTAGCACGAACAAACCCAGCCCCATTTGATTTTATCCATGATCACGTTTAAATCCTCTTTCTGCAGCAGATCAACATTTCAACACGACACAGCTCATTTTAGTGTGCTTCCACACATAGTACGAATAAGTACAACTCAAGAGTGACTCACGACAAAACAGCTCATATAAACAAACCACAAAAACATCGCACAGACGGGCAGGCGTGCACGATGCCGGTGTGACGGTTCCTCCACGCGGCAGTATCTTTCGAGCAGGAACACAGCGCGAGTGACTGCACCACATCACACCGCTGATGTGGAGAATAAAATAAAAAACAGCTATATAATTAGTGAATATCACTGGGTTGATATAAATAATACATAAAACGGGACGCAATACACAACCCCACAGTTAAAAAAAATATCACTTACAGGATTTAAACCCGTAAGCTCTGATTACCAGATGGACACTTTATCACTGCGCTACCATCGCTGACCTGTACTCAGTGCGGAAAAATGCCTGAACGTCAATAAAGACATGGAGGAGGTTGCGCTGTGTCCAGCCCGCTGCAGCCCAGCAACAAAGGTGAAAGATGTTTTTTATATTTCCACGTGAGGACAGCAGGCAGAGACACGCGCCTCACAGAGAAATGTTGTCAGTTCACCTCCTTCCAAACACAGAATGTGTCCTCCAGCTGAGAGGTCCAGGAGCAGCTGGAGGACAATTACATATTTAAAAATGTGTAAATACACAATTCTCACATGCCTGATTGATATCGGTCATGGAAGTGCACCAAAGTAATATCGGTGCTCTATCGGCTAGTCACTACAGCCCTAAATCTAATGTCTGATTAAGTTTTATGTATGCCACTCGAGTACAATGGTTGTTAAGTACGTAGTTATCAAAAATTTTCAATATAATAAACTGTGTTGTTCCACCAACAATAGGTACAGCATGTACAAAAATAGCAACACTGTCTTAACTGCACATTTGGATAACCTACTTGGAATTGTGGCCGTTGCAGTTGCCACTGGTGTAGCAATATCAGATGGAGGCTTCAGCTTCATGAGCTCCATCAAACTGCTGCCCTTCACATTGCTGGACTTGAGAAGGTCTTTCAACTGAGTCTGATGAGGAAAAACAAGTGTAGGAGAATCAGCAGAGCCGCCACCCCATGCACTGAAATATTTCTCTGTGCTAGAGATGCCCTAATGCCACAGTCACCGTTAGGAATACTGTTCAGATACTGCTTTTTGCAATTATACTTGCAGTAATTAACTTAGTGGCAGAAGGACAGTAAGTTGGCAAAGAATTCAGCTGTTTATATAGATTTTTAATCAATGAAGATAAAAGTAAAGTGGACTGCAAATTTTGCTCTGCAAATTTGCCAAGAGGAGAATGCATAGTGGTTCTAACCCAAGATCTGCAAGTAAGTTCAAAATTTTCACCGCTGCTCTGCTACACAAGTAGTTTGCCTTTTTATTTATGATGGTAAATGTTTGCCATGAAATACCTAAATTAACAAACTGATCATCCCAATACCCGCCCGCTGTGCATAAACTGATAACGTCATAGCGCGCAGCCCAAGAACTGTCCGCAGAGGAAAAGATGAAAAGGTGAGAAGTACGTGTTAGTCACAATATGGATATTCCGGATGATTTTATCATGGATAGTACGACAATGAACAGCAGCCAAAGCAGCCAGCTTGATGAGGATGCACTGGTGAATTTGGAGAGCAGCGCGGTACCAGCCAAAATGTCAAAAGTTAAAGTGAGCCAACTTTTTATGTACGCGTTTGCTGGGTCTCATGCATTTTGAAATGACATTAAATATTGTTAATGTGATTCCACGTGTTATGTATCTCAGTAAGTGATAATAATGCAAATAACATGCAGTTGTCGTGCGGTATGTATTTTCAGAGGCCCGACGTCCATGCCCAGTCACCCACAATGACAGATATTCGCCCGAGTTAGACAAGGGCGAATATCTTTTTTCAGGGAAAAAAAAAAAAAAAAAAAAAAAAAAAAAAAAACTTTGTCTAATGCCTATCTATGTAAATATATCATGTTACAACGTGGAGACCCACAGCTTAGACAAGTGCGGCCTATTTATGTACAATTTATTTTTTCTTTCTAAAATTGCTGGGTGCGGCTAATATTCAGGTGTGCTATGTATAGTCCGGAAATTACAGTACTCTGCCACAGAAAAACAAAAACGAAAGTGGGTTATCCCTACTTTGTAATGTATTAAATAAAATCTATTTTATGAAGACGACACACACAGCTTCTACAAACTTACCTGGTCACTGTTAGAAGGCACTACTGTGGTTACTGAAGCAGGAATACTTGTGGAGGAAGTAGTCGCCGAACCTCGCAGGGCTGAACTAGTAACCTGTACCACCTTGGTTACAGTTACTGTTCGCTTAATAGGATTTGTAGCCGACTGCTTTGTCACAGCGGCTCCTATTGATGGCAACTGATTTAGTTGATTTAAGACAAATGTGGTGGTCGTTGGCTGAGGTTTGTGCTGTGAAAAGATTAGTGAGATGTTAGGCAAAGAAAATAAACTTGTCACAACATGGAAAATGAAAATACTGTCAAAAATTATTCAAATAGTGCCAAAAGTCACAAGTCCTCTCTAAGCACTATACACTGATTAAGATCTAGACCTAACCCACCCCAATCACAGGGTTTTGTATTGTAATCTCACCCTAATAGCAACTATGGGGACTGGAGCAGCAGGCTGGGGCCGAACAGCTTCCACCATGTCTGCCCCCAAACCAACATCGAGGGCACTAATGGAGATAGACTGGAAGAAAGACAGAAATTACAACATTAATGAGGGAATCATTTAAAACAATACCTTCTAAGAAAAATGTTACGCTGGGAATGCAACCCAAACCACCCCCCGCCCCAAAAAACATCATGCTGATTGGCAAGCCGTTGCTGAGATCATCTTACTTGTTGGGTTGTAGAGGGCTGTGCAACATCCTGAGAATCAGCATCCTGAGAGTCAACATCGAACAGGCTATATCATTTGGGCAAATGCCACTTTCACTGAGGGCTGTAAGCAGCAAATCCTGTCCAGGATCCATCTGCAGGAAAAATAGTCATTGTAGGGTTTCTCTTACCACTGTAACCAACCTTCCAAAAAAAAAAAAAAAAAACGCATTGCTAAGCTATGGAGAGTAAAGGCCCCCTGGCACTTGCACGCCCTGTGTTGTGCCTGAGAGTAAACTCATCTTTAATGGGTGTATACTGAACACTAGAGATGTGCCGGCGCATGCAACTGTGCAAAGAGAATTTTGAAATGTTCAATAAAATCTTCCACGCATAAACGTTGTGCAACATTGCGCATTCTACTTGCCAACACAACGTGCAGCTCGTCAAGTGGAGTAAAGAAGTGAACAGTTCGAGTGAATGCGTCAGCGCACTGCATCAGAGCGTAGCTCGTCTGAGCAATTATAACGAGATGTTAAATATGTCATAAACGTATTTTTACAGCTGCTCACAAGAAGGAAAGAACATGCAACTGTTTTACCAAGCCATGACAATGTAAACATGACAAATAATTCTCAAAATGCCTTTTCTGTCCCATTCAGCCTACGCACTCAAACAGCTGCTGCTGGAGCACTCTGATTCAGGAAACAATTAGAGCCGTTTTCAACAGCTAACTCGCAGAGAAAATGATTACTCTGCCACGAAAATCATTTTATATATGCAGCTTCTAGCGCGCAGCGGCTGGTGGAACAAAGCACGGCATCCAGCCGGGAACACAGTGGATGGGATCATCACGACGATGTGCATGCATTAAAGTTGTGCAAGTGTCAGGGGGCCATAATCCAAATGCTGCTGCAGAGAGCGCTGCAGTTTATTAAACTAGTGCAGTGCCCGTAGGAAGTTTTTTTTTATTTCTATAGGAGGAAATATCAATTGCAGTGCAAAATAATAAAGAACTGGATTTGGTTTGGTGTTGGCATATCAAATTAAAATGATGTTGAGCAAAGATATTAGTTAATACATTTGGGTGCACTCATTTGATGATTAACTTCACACTGTTCAAGGTTATTATCATTAACTATCTAACTTGGTAGGATTTGGTGATAGAGCAAGGTAACGTTCCTTAGTGTTTTGTAAAGAAACTAAACTAATTCTGTAATGTTAAATTCAAATGAAATACAATATAGTTATTGAATAAGTTAAACTTGAAGAAGAATAGTACAAGGTACAGACAGTGTGTGTGTTTGGGGTGATCCCCCCCCCCCCCCGAAAAAACTTCAAAATAAAGGTTTTGAAAATAAATCCCAAATAACTTAATCAAGGACTGAGTCGATAAGCACTTTTTATGTCGTCCGGGTCTATGTTTTGAATGATGTTATATTATTCGAATATAGTATTTCATTGTTAAGTAGTAGAGAAGCTTGAATCTTCGACTGGACTGGGTTGCTTGACGTGAGGACGTTTCGCTTCAAATCGCAGAAGCTTCCTCAGCTAAAATTCTTGCTCTGGTAGTCTGACTTCTGTCTTGACTCTTGTAGAGAAGAATAAACAGAAGCCAACAAAAGCTGGAGTTTTTTAAACCTAACCAGACCCCTTCTACCGAGAGGCCGACTGCTATAGGCTAGTGACTAAACAATAGCTCTAATTAGCACCTATTGTGCTCTAGTGCTAATTAGAGCTATTATTAGCACTAGAGCCGAACACTGCCCGGCTCACCTGGGCCGGGCAGTGTTCGGTGTATCGGGTGGAGACGGAAGGACACCGCCAGAAGCCTGCGGATTAATCTGACTCAACACGGGAAACCTCACCTGGCCCGGAGACAGAAAGGATGAACAGACTGATAGCTCTTCTGCTCCCATCAACTTTTATTCTCACTGTTCTTTGTTGGTGGAGCGATTTGTCTGGTTAATGCCGATAACAAACGAGACTCTGGAAGACTAACTAGTTACGTGGTCCTGTGCTCTTGCCGTCAACTTCTTAGGGGACAAGTACTGTTCAGCCACACAAGATTGAGCAAAAACATGGATAATTGTTACAGTAGTGAAGAAAAAAGCAGACATGCAAACTCCAGCCGTACTGTTTAAGCCTGCAGAAAATTATTTGGGGTAGTTGACTGTTAACCCGGAAGTGCTATAGGTTCTCCCACGCATGTGCACTCATAACTGAGATGGCTTATTGCCAACAGCACCACTATACTAAAAACTTTCTGCAAAGAACCCTGTATCACAGAGGGTTAGAAATCTCAGTGTGAAGTGGGCTTAAGTCATGAAGATTAACTTACTGAAATAAGTGTCTCAAAGATTCTCCAACACTGCAAAGATGAACCACCAATCTATGGAATTTGAACAGTTATGATTGCTTAACTCGCAGCAAACTGTTAGACTAGATATTTGTCCATTAACAGCCGTTAACATTTACCCCGAGTGCTGATGCTAGACGAGTTCACAATGACCCAAAACACTACACGTGTTTCCAGTGCTGTCCTTTACTCCATTCAACTTCCTGGTCTCTCGGACTCAACAGTATGTCTCAGCACAACCACTGTAACAATGACTTAAACTATTCCAGCGTATAACAAATTTGACGATATTTCTCACAGATGTCTTCACTGGTCAGAAGAAATCATAAATCACCAACCAGTCCTTAACGCACTGTTGCACTAGCTAAACTGGCCTGGTTAGTACAGGGTGACACAGCTTAGCCACGTTAGCTTGTCGACGAGACGAATGCTAAAGCAGGTAAACTCGAGACACAGTGACAGAAACCAAACCAAACCACGAAGCTAATTTACAACTGAGCCCAGCAATTTCTCTACTTAAAAATCTCAGGTCGTCTCACGTAATATTGTGACGACTTAGCAGTTAAATAACTACTACCACGGTGACTCGGCTGCACTGAACTAGCGTGACAAAGGTCATTCTCTTTTAACCACGTTTAACATATGATATTCAAACACGGATCACACGTTTGTTTGTTGTCGACCAACTTATTTTAACACTGCGATGGGCGTTAGCGAACTTGCGATGTTTTACGCAAAACTGATAAACGGCGTTAGCAAGCTCCCGCAGCCCAGTATTCAGTAAAAAAGAAAAGAAACGAACACCAACAAGAATATCTAGACATTGTCGCTGGACGCGGTTGCTATGCGAGTTTAAGAGCAATAATTAGTTACTCACAGTGTTGACTGTGCTGGTCATCACTGAGGCTAGCTCGCGTTAGCAGTCAGCTAAAGCGGCGGCTGTCGCATCTTCATTTTAATACAACGAAAGGAATATTTTCACCTTTACCAACAGAGAGGAAAATGTAGCGTTTTATGAATACGACAGCGTTTGTGCTTAAATTAAGACACGCTGCCCGATTAAAATAAACCCACCTGACACGTCCTCGGGCCCGGTCAGCGGCGCTCGGCAGTTCGGGGTTTGTTGTCCTTTTCGCTCCGCCGCGCGCACGCCATCTTTTATCAAACGCTCCGGCGCATGCTGGTCACGTGACGTGTAGGCCGCCGTCCTCGAAGTCAAACTCCTCGGCCAGCGTCGACGAAAACGAGCCTTCGAGCAAGCGCAGGGTGTCCTTTGACGAAAATGAAGCGATAAAGGCAACGAAAAAAGCATTTCTACAAGGTTAACATAAACGACAAACATAGAAGAGTCAGCGAGCTAATACACCATCACGTGACCCCACGAGGGTCTTAGTAGGAAGTGACGACTTCATCTTCTTCTTCGTTGTCTACTTCCTCGTTCCCTCTTCTTGACCTGACACATTGGCGCTGTTGGCAAAATACACACAACCTGAATCAATAATCTTTCAAAATATGAAAAAAAAAATGCTGCATTGCAAAAAAAAAAAAAAAATTGCTTTATTTAATTATTACATACAGAATTATCAATAGTGTCAACAACATCGAACCAGGGAAACTCTTCGAATTCAGGGAATCAGACAGGAACCTTTGAGGACATTCAAAAACACTTAAGAAGAGACCTGTAAGACTAAACATTGGGAAATACTCATTTCAGGGCTCCGTGCTCGGTCCCACCCTCTTCACCATTTACATGCTTCCCCTCCAATGTGTCGTTGGCAGGCATGGAATCCACTTCCATTGCTATGCTGACGACACACAGCTCTACATCAAGATCACTCCCTCCGCTCCTTCCTCTGCCACCATTTCCTGCCTCAACTCCTGCCTGGAGGAGATAGGGGCATGGATGAGACAGAACTTCCTGCAGCTGAATGGCTCAAAAACAGAAGCCATTCAAACCAGTACTCACCAACTCCACTCCTGTCTCATTCAATTTCTCTCTTTGGCCACAGCATTCCCCTCTCTCCCTCTGTTACCAATCTCCGGGTCAGGTTTGACCCCACCTTTCTTTTGACAGTCATGTCAATAACATCTGCAAAACCTTTTTTCCACCTCCGTAATATTTCCAAACTCTGTTCTTCACTTTCCCTTTCGGCTGCGGAGAAGCTCGTCCATGCCTTTGTCTCCTCCAGGTTGGGCTACTGTAAGGCACTCCTCATCGGGATCCCTGGCAGGAGCATTCAAAAGCTCCAGTATGTCCAGAACAGCGCTGCCAGGGTCCTGGTGAGGGTGCGGAAACACGAGCACATCACCCTCATCCTTCACACCCTCCACTGGCTCCCCATTCACTTCCGTATAGAGTACAAGATCCTTCTGCACACCCACCACTGTCTCCATGGTGATGCCCATACCTACCTCACTGACCTCCTCACTCCACATACCTCTGGCAGAACCCGGTCAGGCCAACAGCACCGTCTGCTCCCGCCCAGGACATGGCTCAAGACCATGGGGACCAGGCCTTCGAGGCTGCTGCTCCCGCCTTTGGAACGCCCTCCCAGACCACCTCAGGGCCCCACAGACGGTGGACGCTTTTAAGAAAGGATTAAAAACCTTCCTTTTTAGAAAAGCTTACAGCTAGTTTTTAACTAATATATGTATGATGTATTGTAATTTTATCTTATCTCTTTTATTGCTGTTTTATGTGCACTTTGAGATTTGCATTCAAATATAAAGTGCGGTACAAATAAAATTTATTATTATTATTATTATTATTTTCAAGAAGAGTCATCAATGAATGGAATAACACGTCCGAAGAGGCTGTAAGCAGCGCTACAGTAAATTAATTCGAAGGCCACATTGAAACGATCCTTAGGAAGTGTGGGGGGCTCTATACAAGTCAGCGAGGACTCACTGCCCCAATAACCAGAGCCACTGGGGGACAGACATGACTCCGGTGGATCAAGGTGAATCAACTGTCAGTTCCTGGATCAAGGATTTTCTTCAAGACTGAGAGCAATATATGTCCATGCTATCTGGCAAAGGTTAAGGAGTGGTGTTCCTCCAAGATCTGTCTTGGGGCCAATGCTCTTTCTGCATTATGTAAAACTTGTACATAGGATGCAAAGGTATCCACTTTTGTCATTGGTCAATCATGAGTCTTCTTAACAGACATCATTTACTTTGACAAATGCAAATTGTTCCATGTAAAAGGAGAAATCCCTGCTAACATTATGGATGGACAAGTTCTCAAAATGTTCAATTCATTTTCTTTTCCCACTATACTCCATCCCAGCAGTCACAAGGTGAGAGACAGGATACACCCAACAGGACAGGATGCCAGTCTATTGCAGGGCCACATAGATAAACACATTCACACTTGTGGTCAATTTAAAGTTACCTAACCTGCATGTCTTTGGAATTAAGTAAGTAAGTAAGTAAGTAAGTTTAAAGCTTATTGTGTAGCACCTTTCAAGATAAAATCACAAAGTGCTGTACAGGAATTTAAGAACACAGAAATAAAATGGAAAATGGCAGAAAGCCAGCCCACCCAGACGAAACCCACACAAACTCCACACATAAAAGACCAAGCAGGTAGCAATCTCACAACCTTGTTGCTGTGAGGCAACAGCACTAACCACTACTCCGCCATGCCACTCTTCTACAAAATACATTACAAAGAAAAAGATTTAGGTATTTTGGAAACTGATTCCTTTCATACTCAAAGTACGAGGTCTGTTAGAAAAGTATCCGACCTTATTATTTTTTTCAAAAACCATATGGATTTGAATCACGTGTGATTGCATCAGACAAGCTTGAACCCTCGTGTGCATGCGTGAGTTTTTTCATGCCTGTCGGTTGCTTCATTCGCCTGTGAGCAATTTGAGTGAGGTGTGGTCCACCCTCTAGTCTATTTTTTATTGTGAATAAATGTCTGAACGATTTGGATGTTTGCTGCATCAATTTTTTTCCAGAAACTGTAAGCGACCTCCAGGTGGACACCGTTCGAAAAATTAATATGGCTTTCAGGGACGATTTTATGGGGATTAAACAGATTACGGGGTGTTACTGCCCCTTTAAGGACGGCCCACAACTGCTGAGAGCGCAGCGCGCTCCCAGTCCCCATCGACAGGCTGACACCCCGCACAAACAACCAGATCATTTCCAACATGAAGGCTTTGTTGATCCAGGACCTCGTCTGACTTTCACAAAAAGGCAGAAGATGTGGACATCAGCACTTTTTCCGGCACTTTCCATCGTTACAGGAGTTTTTTTTCCATGGAAAAAGAAGCCGAGGGACGCGCCACGGAGCCGTTCATTACGTGGGACAAAACCACCTCAGTGTTGGTCTCACAGGACGGCTTAAAGGTGGATTTCAGACGGATTCTGGTTGCTTTCCAGTCGTGTGAATATCCGAGAAATTGAGCATGAGCTGGACATGTCCTGTGAGGCTTCATCACGGCGTTGCTTTGCACCATGCGGCTGCGCCGCAACGCACAGGATTCCTCCACCTTTGTTCCTCTTTCCATGACAAAAACTCCTGTAACAGTGAAATGTGCCGTTCCTTTCTAAACTGGACGCTGTCTTGATCCGGTATGTCCTCTGACTAGCACAGGAATTGTGAAAAGATGTGGACATCAGCACTTTTTCGGCACATTAAGACAGAGGTGCGAGGAGTTCGGCGCGTCGTGGTGCAGCCGCTTGGCGCAAAGAAACGCCGTGATGAAGCCTCACAGGACATGTTGGGGCTTGTCCAGCTCAAGCTCAATTTCTTGGATATTCACACGACAGAAAAGCAACCGGAATCCGTCTGAAAGCCGTCCTGAGAGACCAACACCGAGGTGGTTTTGTCCCACGTAATGAACGGCTCTGTGGCGCGTCCCTCGGCTTCTTTTTCCATGAAAAAAAACCTCCTGTAACGGTGGAATGTGCCGGAAAAAGTGCTGATGTCCACATCTTCTGCCTTTTTGTGAACGTCAGACGAGGTCCCAGATCAACAAAGCCTTCACGTTGGAAATGATCTGGTTGTTTGTGCGGGGTGTCAGCCTGTCCATCGGCGCTGGGAGTGCGCTGCGCTCTCAGCAGTTGTGGGCCGTCCTTAAAGGGCAGTAACACCCTGTAATCTGTTTAATCCCCATAAAATCGTCCCTGAAAGCCATATTAATTTTTTGAACGGTGTCCACCTGGAGGTCTCTTACAGTTTCTGAAAAAAAAACACTGATGCAGCAAGATCCAAATCATTCAGACATTTATTCGCAATAAAATAGACGAGGGGTGGACTAGTGCTCACACAAAGCCTGCTCACAGGCGAATGAAGCAACCGACAGGCATGAAAAAACTCACGCATGCGCATGAAGGTTCAAGCTTGGCTGACGCAATCACACGTGATTCAAATCCATATGGTTTTTGAAAAAAATAATAAGGTCAGATACTTTTAACAGACCTCGTATATACATACACGCATACATACATACATACATACATACAACAATATATACTATATATATATATATATAATATATATATATATATATATTATATATACACTCAACAAAAATTAAACGCAACACTTTTGGTTTGCTCCCATTTTGTATGAGATGAACTCAAAGATCTAAAACTTTTTCTAATACACAATATCACATTTCCCTCAAATATTGTTCAAAACCAGTCTAAATCTGTGATAGTGAGCACTTCTCCTTTGCTGAGATAATCCATCCCACCTCACAGGTGTGCCATATCAAGATGCTGATTAGACACCATGATTAGTGCACAGGGTGCCTTAGACTGCCCACAATAAAAGGCCACTCTGAAAGGTGCAGTTTTATCACACAGCACAATGCCACAGATGTCGCAAGATTTGAGGGAGCGTGCAATTGGCATGCTGACAGCAGGAATGTCAACCAGAGCTGTTGCTCGTGTATTGAATGTTCATTTCTCTACCATAAGCCGTCCCAAAGGCGTTTCAGAGAATTTGGCAGTACATCCAACCAGCCTCACAACCGCAGACCACGTGTAACCACACCAGCCCAGGACCTCCACATCCAGCATGTTCACTCCAAGATCGTCTGAGACCAGCCACTCGGACAGCTGCTGGAACAATCGGTTTGCATAAGCAAAGAATTTCTGCACAAACTGTCAGAAACCGTTCAGGGAAGCTCATCTGCATGCTCGTCATCCTCATCGGGGTCTCGACCTGACTCCAGTTTGTCGTCGCAACTTCGCACAGCCATTGAAGAGGAGTGGACCAACATTCCACAGGCCACAATTGACAACTGATCAACTTTATGCGATGAAGATGTGTTGCACTGCATGAGGCAAATGGTGGTCACACCAGATACTGACTGGTATCCCCCCCCCCCCAATAAAACAAAACTGCACCTTTCAGAGTGTCCTTTTATTGTGGGCAGTCTAAGGCACACCTGTGCACTAATCATGGTGTCTAATCAGCATCTTGATATAGCACACCTGTGAGGTGGGATGGATTATCTCAGCAAAGGAGAAGTGCTCACTATCACAGATTTAGACTGGTTTGTGAACAATATTGAGGGAAATGGTGATATTGTGTATGTGGGAAAAGTTTAGATCTTTGAGTTCATCTCATACAAAATGGGAGCAAAACCAAAAGTGTTGCATTTATTTTTGTTGAGTATATATATACTGCACAAAACATGATTTTGGCAAAGCATGCACCTTCCTGAGCAAACAAAACCTATTCTGTCATCTAATGTTTAAAAGTGTTGTCATCATCCACATAAATGTCCAATAAAGTTTATCACTCAGGTGCAATTCTTGTTCCTGTGCACACTTGGCAACGTACAGATTTTTGTGTGTATGAACTAATCAAACATGGAAAATATATAGTATGGAATACTGCTAAGCCCATACCTGGACATAGAAGCCATCATCTGGTCCATTCTGTTCTGCCCAAAGATGAGTTGCTTCCTCCCATGACATCCCCCTCTCCACACTGACCTGTGACAGCAGCAGGAAGCCAGGTACTGTAAGCTCCAAACATACCTCAAGTCAAAAATAATACTTATATAAATGTTTCTTAGCATACGGTGTAGAGTTCAACGTGTCCTGATGTTGTATAGCCTGGTGTTAGGAATTTTCTGCAGTCCACCTTCTTCACCTTCTCGTCACCAGAACCCAGATCTAAGAGGAGATCAGCTTGTGTCACATTTTAATTTCATTCAAACTGAATACATTCTCACTCCAATGCAGCACTTAAGTCCAGTTATGTCAGCACAAGATTATGGAGGGAGATAAAGAAATTAAAGCACTTTTCTCTTCTGCATGTGCACATTTGGTTTAACAGTAACAGACTTGATGACCATCTTACCAAGAATGCCCATGTCATATCTCCCATTCTTCTTTGCTTCCTGAATAACTGCAGCTAGTGTATCAGAAAAATACTGGAACAAGGCATTCTGCTGCTGAACCTCCATGCCCAAAATACGGTTAAGAAACTTCCCAATGTTGTTGTGGTCTGTAGCAGTAAAGAAAATTAAGTCACTGAATGTGTTTTTCAAGCTTTCCACAGTTAAGTACAGCTGAGAAGTTATTCAATATGATGATAGCTTATCACCTTTATCCAGTGACAAAAGCCAGATCTGTCCTCAACATTTATGAGACCCACACCTATTAGTCCGTTTTGAATTTCTACAAACGGAACAAAAAGTCAGACAGGAAAACCAGAAATATGTCGACAGCAGAGTGTGAACGGTCAATGTACCAAACAAAAGATTGTGACAATGTCATTTTGTGGAATACAAACCTTTGAAGAAATCCCCTTTAAAGTCTGAAGACGGGGACACCAATGGAACATCAAGCTTTACAATAGACTTCATCACAATTTCCAGAGCATTTCTCCCATACTGAAGCGAAGATCAACAAGTTAGTGACTGTCCCCATGGAGACAACTGAAGAATTTTATAGACAAATTGTGAATGTGCTTACTTTGTTGTCAAAGTTGAACCTGCTGAGATCTCGGGTTTCCGTTGCTCTTCGATCTCCATGAGTGAGAGCACCCTATTAAAAACAAATACAGGCTATAAATATTTAGTCTCTAGATTTGAATTCCTTTAAATGCTTGTTTGAAACCAACAGTCATTACCAAGCTTTCTAATCTTTTGGCAACAATGGATGCAAATCTCTGTTCTCCTGCAAGTTCAGATATGAGGAAAACATATTCTGGAGCTGTGACCTGGTTGGACCTGTGAGTTCTCCCTGAACCAAAGGAAACAAAGAAGAGCATTTGTAACATTTTACATCACAGCTCTATAAAAGGTTACTTCTCCAGTTATTCTAACAAGGGGAAATAAGTCTTGTCACTTGCTCTGCTGATCAGGATCAAAACAAAAGCTTTCCTCCTCTGCTAATCCTTTTCCATGTTCAGCAGAAGGAATGTCAGTTGGAGCATTACCAGGTAGAACAGATTTCCATGAAGGAAAACCCACATTTTTAGCCTCATCATGGTTTTTGGAAGTCACTACTGACTGCCATCTTGAATAAATGCAACATCTATGCAGTGAGTGCCACGGTCTCGTAAGCTTTGGGTGGTTCAAAGGGTGGCACTCATACACAAAATGAGTACACACCAGAATCTCATACTGAACGTGCATTTGTAGCTGTCCTGATTATGTAAATAAGGGACAGAAAAGCTCAGATAAACAGAGGAGTATTACTTTAATTCTTTTTACACTATGCCGTTATGGCACGAAGTCGAGACAGAAAATAATTGTCGGCTGCTATATTAAGGTTGAAAATGCCATTTAGAGATGACTAGATTTTTTTATCTAGTTTATTTTAAAAAAGGTGGGTTACATTTAACGCTAAATAGATCAGTTACAGAAGGCTAAATTGTAAAGTTTAATGTGGCTGGTTGGGTCATATAGAGGGCAGAGTACAAAATTCAAATTTCCACTGAGGTGTCGATTAAATAATCACAAGAAATTAACATGAACTACATAGTGCCCCAGACAACGGCAATATCATCAAAACCCAAATATGTCAATTTATGGTGAAAAATGAAAAGAACAAAATCAATTTCAATTTGACAAGCTACAACTATTATTGCAATGGTTTCTTAAGAAATTATAGTTGATCACCACTCGTTGGGGTCAACTCACCAAACTGTTGTATAGCTCTGTCTGCACTCCAAGGCAACTCGAGCGTCATATGGACTCTTCTCCGCTGGTTCTTCACTCGTCGGTCTGCCTGCAGGGAAATCCCTGAACTTGCAGCCTCTGAGATGATGGCTATGTTCTGTATGGAAGAAAAGTTATCAGCATTCATGATTATGGAATCAACTTATTATTGTTTCTCTCCTGGAATGTTTGGCAATGAAGGCACTGCTAACCCTAACCCCAGTTTTACACCATCAATGAAGAACCAAATCTGCCACAGCTCCTTTTTGGAATAACAGAGGCATTACCTTTTCTCCATTCATAAATCTCTGCTTCTCTGTAAGATTGAGGATTTCCACTGGGACATCCATCTCAGAGCGAGACTCATAGCAGATACTGCCATCGTCATTGCTGACCACACGACCCTTCCGGCCCGTCATCTGAAACACATTTGAAGAACGAATTAATGTAAAATCTATTTGTGACCAACATTACAAAAAGAACTGAATTATATTTGATGTCAGAAACAGACTGATACCTCTGCTACATTTTCAGGCCCTCCAAGTTCATCTATTAGTTCATCTAGTGTGTTGGGAGGGAGATCCTCAGACAGTTCTTCAAGCCTTTCCAACAGTTCTTTTTTCATTTTCTGGGCTAGTTCCACTGCATCGTGACTTGTTAGACAGCTATCCTCACTCTCTGCTTTGACTTGGGAACAAACAAAAACATGTTATCTATTTAGACAAAAGTAGTCCAAACCTGCTCTGCCTTCGGGTAATGCGCTTACCTGCAGTCGGTGCACTAGGGGGGTTAGAGGCAGTAAAGACCAGTCTGGTGGAGCCGAGCCCAGAGGCTAACAAGGCACTTTGAATGGAATCTGGATCGATACTTTTCCTTCTCTTTTTCTTATCTTTTGCTTTCTTTGGACCTTTTCTGATAAGCCAAGGATCTGAGCAAAGAAATGCATAAAGATCAGAGGACAACCAAGATTAGTCTACACGCAACAATAACGACCACCCGAAAATGAATTCACAATTCTCACCGTCTTCATCGTCGTCAGACTCATCTCTGAATGGGTTGAAGTCATCGTCTTCATCGGCTGAGCTGACAGACTTCAAGCTGTCATCACTGTCATACTCTTTACCGGAGTCTTTGTCCATGTCTTCTGACTGGCTGTCCTCTGAACTGCTACCCGATAAACCCCCGTGCATGCGGGGCCTCTTTTTCGGTTGTTTTATGTCTGAACCTGAATGACAACGATATAGAATTATAAAAACCAAAACTACAGACTTTTCCGAAAGCAACTCTCCTCAAAAGATCAAAGACTTCAGTTAGAAGATTCATTTCTCTTCACACAACATCCCCCCTTACTGCCACCTGCACTGATATTCAACAACGTGACGATTAACTGGGAACATTCATGTTCATAAACAACTTCCTGATAAAATGTTTTAAGACTTTTGTTAGTTTATCTCCAACATCCCGTTGGACCGTGGGCCAGCCTAACACTTTTACAATTAAGCCCCACCAGGTTCAATGGCTAATGATTAGCTTCCCATTTAATATGACGTTGTCACCCGGTAATCTGAATGATTCCCATCTCCTAAATCTCTAATTTTCTTGCAGATTTGTCATGAAAATACATTTTATGCATCTGCTGCATGTGACATTCCCTGAGGTAAGACATCAATCAGTCCTGTATCTGCTCTGACGTCCGTTCGTGTCACCGGATTCCATAGCATGAAGCTGAGGCCGGGACCCAGTTACAATTGGGTCGAATGAGACAATCCAGATGAAAATATCTTGCCCAAGGACAGAGAGGTAGCATGAGCGGGATTTGAACCTAGGTCTACATATTGGCAGGTCAGCTCCTTATCCACTGAGCTACCTGCTGGTTCCTGCTACACATTTATCTACCTTGGTATTATAAAAGCAAAAACATCTCATTTTCCAGAGTACTGATATAAGTATTGATGCGCGCGTGCACACACAGTAATTATTTATATAAGGCTTTAACAGGAATCAAAGCACAAAAAATAAACTCCAATAAGGGCACAACAATTCACAAAAACCACAAATTAAAGAGCTGATAACAGGGGAAAAAAAAAAAAAGTGCAACTTAAGAGAGCACAACGTAGTTTTTAAACATGTAATTTGTACTCAGGAAACTGTGGTACATTTTAGTGCACGCGGAGAACATGTGATGACTATCATTTAATGTGGAATTCATATTTTCACGTGGATGCACACTTGTGACCCATTCACCAGGTTCAGGCTCTGTACATCTTCCTTTTGATACAAATGTCAAACAATGCTTTGAATGCCCTGCACAGATTTCAAAATGCCGCAAACCAATGTTTTTACTTTGCCATTACAAATTTGCAATACGGCAACATTTCTGGCATCATCCTGACGAACACAATCTATGCTTAATTTTATTCCAAACTGACATTCTCTTTCTGGTGTACATTTCATACCGTATTTAGGATACCGGCTCCAAAACACGAGCCTTGCAAAGATTTCGTAACAATGCGCAACAGTTTTTTTGAGTTTGCAATCAATTTGCACAACCAACAAAAACTTATGGGACCACCTCCAGCCACAAACACTATTCAGCCTTTAATTCTGGTTAAACCCCCCCAAGCAAGCATCTGAGTGCTCTACTCACCCGGGCCCAGCCCAGTCTATAGGCAATTACTAAGAGCAGGGCGCACCAATCCGCACATTTCCCCATTTGATGGAATGGGGAAATGTGTCCAAACATTTCACTAGTACTGTATTTTCATGGACATCTCCACACCCACAACATTGAATATTAAGTCATGATCAAATACTGCAATAATTAATGCACTGTACAACTGCATCATGCTGAACATCAAATGCCACAATTCTGTGAGTGCATGTAGAAATTCTCCTGCTATGAAGACAACTTTGATCTGGAACAATGTGTTTTCACTACCTTTCCTTTTGTTGACTCTCTGTTCAGGTTTTGCACCAGTGTCACCGGGCTCAGAGGTTTTCTTCGCCGAAAGATCAATACCGAGCAGGCTATAGAGCTTCTGTCTGTCAGGAGCTGGGAAGTGTTTCTCAATCAGGGACTGCAGCACACCTCTGCAACAACATTTACAATGAACACAACTTTTAAAATAAAGTGTCAATTTTTTTTTAATTGTTCAGTTGTAGCTTAGTTACTACATACTTTGCCGTTGACACAAAGTCATTGAGCTCGCCGCCGCCTTCCTCTAAGGCTTCAAGTGTTCTTGCTTCTCCAGTGGACTGAAGACCTATCACCACACACTGATATTTGGGGGGGGGCGCTTGTCAGTATGTCACAGATAACTTATCACTGATGTACTGAGGAGTTACACATCCATCACCTTCACCCAAAGATGAAGATGTGCACATATTCAACGACCGTTCCAAGGGTCGTATTACCTTCCCATGCTGGACCTCCTGTCTGGCCAGCTGAACCACTCTGCGAACTTTGGAGGCAATACAGAGGTATTTGAAGAACCTCTGGTGTGCAGACCAGAACTGACCCCACATGGACTTTTTCATGCGTTGTTCTGCATCCATCAGGTTAGCAGCCTGCTGGAATTTCTCACGAGCGTTCACCCACTGACACACAAACGTAATGGAGCAATTTCAGGTGCAAATAAAACCACGAGCAGAAAGCTCTTTAAATATTACTTACCAAATGTACAGATTTGTTGTACATGTTGATGTACTGCTGAGTCAGCGGAACCTCTTCAATCTTGAAAGTTACGCCTGTAAAACTCAATTGTCTTGCAATGTACATCCCTCTTAGTTTCATATCCATGGCTACTATTTCCATGGCGCCAACACCTCTGAGGAGACATGAACATCATGCAAGTTAATCATTTTTCAAATTTCTCAACTTATGGATTTTTTTTTGTTAATCCATTATTTATACAGGTAGTCTCACTGAGACACAGGCAGGGGTGGTGGCCAAGTGGTTAGTTCACTTGGTTTCAGTGTAGTTCAAAACCCACCCCGCCACATTTCTCCATGTAATGTGGAATTGTGTCAGGAAGGGCATCTGGTGTAAAACCTGTGCCAAATCAGCATGCAGATCTACCTGCCTTGGATCTGCTGTAGTGACCCCCAAGTGAAAACAAGGGAGCAGCCAAAGGGACTTACTTTGAGCAGGAGTGGTGCGCAAGTGTGCTTAGTTTCAGTGCAGTTCAAACTCCACTTCGCCACATTTTCCATATAATGTGGACTTCTGTCAGGAAGGGCACCAGGTGTAAAACCTGTGCCAAATATCAGCATGCAGATCTACAGTAGTGTTCAGAATAATAGTAGTGCTATGACTAAAAAGATTAATCCAGGTTTTGAGTATATTTCTTATTGTTACATGGGAAACAAGGTACCAGTAGATTCTCACAAATCCAACAAGACCAAGCATTCATGATATGCACACTCTTAAGGCTATGAAATTGGGCTGTTAGTAAATAAAGTAGAAAAGGGGGTGTTCACAATAATAGTAGTGTGGCATTCAGTCAGTGAGTTCGTCAATTTTGTGGAACAAACAGGTGTGAATCAGGTGTCCCCTATTTAAGGATGAAGCCAGCCTGTTGAACATGTTTTTCTCTTTGAAAGCCTGAGGAAAATGGGACGTTCAAGACATTGTTCAGAAGAACAGCGTAGTTTGATTAAAAAGTTGAAAAACCGGAGAAGCGTGGAAGAAAATGGAAAACAACCATCAAAATGGATAGAAGAATAACCAGAATGGCAAAGGCTCACCCACTGATCAGCTCCAGGATGATCAAAGACAGTCTGGAGTTACCTGTAAGTGCTGAGACAGTTAGAAGATGCCTGTGTGAAGCTAATTTATTTGCAAGAAACCCCCGCAAAGTCCCTCTGTTAAATAAAAGACATGCAAAAGAGGTTACAATTTGCCAAAGAACACATCAACTGGCCTAAAGAGAAATGGAGGAATATTTTGTGGACTGATGAGAGTAAAATTGTTCTTTTTGGGTCCAAGGGCCGCAGACAGTTTGTGAGACAACCCCCAAACTCTGAATTCAAGCCACAGTTCACAGTGAAGCATGGTGGTGCAAGCATCATGATATGGGCATGTTTCTCCTACTATGGTGTTGGGCCTATATATCGCATACCAGGTATCATGGATCAGTTTGGATATGTCAAAATACTTGAAGAGGTCATGTTGCCTTATGCTGAAGAGGACATGCCCTTGAAATGGGTGTTTCAACAAGACAATGACCCCAAGCACACTAGTAAACCAGCTAAATCTTGGTTCCAAACCAACAAAATGAATGCCTCGCAGATGTAAAGAAATCATGAAAAACTGTGGTTATACAACTAAATACTAGTTTAGTGATTAACAGGATTGCTAAAAAAGCAGTTTGAACATAATAGTTTTGAGTTTGTAGCGTCAACAGCAGATGCTATTATTGTGAACACCCCTTTTCTATTTTTTTTTACTAAATAGCCCAATTTCATAGCCTTAAGAGTGTGCATATCATGAATGCTTGGTCTTGTTGGATTTGTGAGAATCTACTGGTACCTTGTTTCCCATGTAACAAAACACGAGGTCTGTTAGAAAAGTATTGGATCTTTTTATTTTTTTCAAAAACCATATGGATTTGAATCACGTGTGATTGCATCAGCCAAGCTTGAACCTTCGTGCGCATGCGTGAGTTTTTCACGCCTGTCGGTTGCGTCATTCGCCTGTGAGCAGGCTTTGAGTGAGCACTGGTCCACCCCTCTCGTTAAGGAAATGGCGGAACGCCTGTCTCAATGTGCCGAAAAAGTGCTGATGTCCACGTCTTTTCACAATTCCTGTGCTAGTCAGACGACATACCGGATCAAGACAGCGTCCAGTTTAGAAGTGAACGGCACATTCCACTGTTACCCGAGTTTTTGTCATGGAAAGAGGAGTGGAGGAATCCTGTGCGTCGCGGCGCAGCCGCATGGCGCAAAGAAACGCTGTGATGAAGCCTCACAGGACATGTTGGGGCATGTCCAGCTCATGCTCAATTTCTCGGATATTCACACGACTGAAAAGCAACCGGAAGCCGTCTGAAAGCCACCTGAAAGATCAACACAGAGGTGGTTTTGTCCCACGTCATGAGCGGCACGGTGGCACATTCATCCGCCTTTTTCCATGGAAAAAAAAAAACAAAAAACTCCTGTAACAGTGGAATGTGCCGAAAAAGTGCTGATGTCCACGCCTTCTGCCTTTTTGTGAAAGTCAGACGACGTCCCGGATCAACAAAGCCTTCACGTTGGAAATGATCTGGTTGTTTTAGCGGGTTTGAGCTGTCGATCGGCGCTCGGAGCACGCCGCGCTCTCAGACGCTGTGGGCGGTCTTTAAACCGGCTGGAGCACTCAATCTGTGTAATCCCCATAAAATCATCCCTGAAAGCCATATTAATTTTCCGAATGGTGTCCACCTGGAGGTCTCTCACAGTTTCAGGAAAAAATTGATGCAGCAAAGCTCCAAATCATTCCTTGACGACGAGAGAGGTGGACCAGTGCTCACTCAAAGCCTGCTCACAGGCGAATGATGCAACCGACAGGCATGGAAAAAAAACTCACGCATGCGCACGAAGGTTCAAGCTTGGCTGATGCAATCACACGTGATTCAAATCCATATGGTTTTTGAAAAAAATAAAAAAGGTCCGATACTTTTCTAACAGACCTCGTATACTCAAAACCTGGATTCATCTTTTTAGTCACATAGCACTACTATTATTCTGAACACTACTGTACCTGCTGTAGCAAAGGTACTTACTAGTCTCATTGAGACAAGAGTCTCATTCCCAAGAGAGACCCGTTTCAGTACATACAATAACAAATCAATTTTATTTATATAGCGCCAAATCAACAGTTGCCCCAAGGCGCTTTATATTCCAAGGCAAAAGCCATACAATAATTACAGAAAAATCCCAACGGTCAAAACGACCCCCAAATATATATTATATATTTCTTATTATCCTTTATCTTATATTGTACATCAAGATTTTCAATTGCACTGTCCTGTAAGATTTAATCTTGTATATAATTGGTACCTATACTTTCTTATAACTACTTGTTTTTCATTCAACAATCTGTTTGCAGAGAAAAAGGAGAATATCTCCAATCTCATTGTAGATTCTGTATGATAACAATAAAGGGCAGTAACTCAGTAAAATCAAAGTGCTAAACAGAAAGATTAAAATACTAGAATAAGGAACAAGTTTCCAGGGATTTTTCCAAGTGTCCTTAAAATAAGTGAAATCCCCCATTGGAATCAAACTGGACAACTTCAGATCCTGTTCCAGGTTGAAGGGGCAAAGTAAGAAAAAGCCTTTTTGCCAAGCTCTGTATGTACTGTAACACTGAAAGTAATCAGTGCCTGGAAGCACAGGCTATGACCACACTGTGTGAGGAAACTGTAGTAGATCTATGAGGGGCAATAGTCCAGAGATGACTGGTAAATGAAACTGTACACTGCAAACATCTATGTGTGAACAGTGATGATCAACTGATCAGAGTACAGTGGTGAAATGTTTACAGCCAGTTATGAACCTGTTGGCTTACAACTGTGTTGCATCGAACAGTAAACAGAAGCTCACCTCCGCTCCACAGCTTGGATAAAGTTGCCAAATTCTCGGAAAGGGGTTTTATGCCCCCAGATGCCCAGACGGTTCATGTAAGCCATATTTCGTGGTTCAGAAGCACCTAGACAGGAAAAAGCAGTAGGTATTTGTTTTACCACATCTGCAGTGTCTGCACAGATTAACTGCTGGAAATAAAGCCAATAAACTATTCCACTTCATTATTTGCCTGACCTGTAGCACTTGCATACACCACCCGAGCTTTGGGCAGTTTGTTCTGCAACTCCAAAACTGCAAGGCCAGTTTTAGTTGGTTTAGATGATCCAATAGGGCACACGTTTTTGGCTTTGTGACACTCATCATAGACTATCTTAAAGACATTTGGTTAAGGAAAACAACCGCCACCCTGACAGAAGACAGTCCAGAACACCAGGTACTCCCCCGACTGGCTAACACACAGCAGGACAATTCTGATCATGAAAGACCCCCAAGGGTATGACACCCTCCAACTACTGGCACATTACCTGCCTCTCCACAGCATTGAAGCTCCTATCAGACATCATAGCAACCAAGATGAGTAGGGACATGAGTCAACACTCAGGAATTTATTTATTTTTTTATCCATCCATCCATTTCTTCCGCTTTATCCGGAGTCGGGTCGCGGGGGCAGCAGCTCAAGCAAAGCCGCCCAGACCTCCCGATCCACACACACCTCCCCCAGCTTTTTTTATTTTGGAATAATACTGTAAGCAGCAATATGGTTTCATGCCGATGAAGAGCATTATAGATGCAATGTTTGCTCTGAGAATACTATTGGAAAAGTACAGAGAAGGACAGAAAGAGTTACACTGTGTGTTTGTGGACTTAGAAAAAGCTTATGATAGGGTGCCAAGAGAAGAGTTGTGGTATTGTATGAGGAAGTCTGGAGTGGCAGAGAAGTATGTTAGGGTAGTGCAGGACATGTACAAGAATAGTGTGACAGCGGTGAGATGCGCAGTCGGAATGACAGACTCATTCAAGGTGGAGGTGGGATTACACCAAGGATCAGCTCTGAGTCCTTTCTTGTTTGCAGTGGTGATGGACAGGTTGACGGATGAGATCAGACAAGAGTCCCCATGGACTATGATGTTTGCAGATGACATTGTAATCTGTAGTGAGAGTAGAGAGCAAGTTGAGTCTAGTCTGGAGAAGTGGAGATATGCTTTGGAGAGAAGGGGAATGAAAGTCAGTAGAAGCAAGACTGAGTACATGTGTGTGAAAGAGGGAGCCGAGTGGAATAGTGCAGTTACAAGGAGTAGAAGTGGTGAAAGTAGATGAGTTTAAATATTTGGGGTCAACTGTTCAAAGTAATGGAGAGTGTGGTAGAGGTGAAGAAGAGTGCAGGCAGGGTGAGTGGGTGGAGAAAGGTGGCAGGAGTGATTTGTGACCGAAGAATATCAGCAAGAGTGAAGGGGAAAGTTTACAAAACAGTAATGAGACCAGCTATGTTGTATGGTTTAGAGACAGTGGCACTAACAAAAAGACAGGAGGCAGAGCTGAACATGTTGAGATTCTCTTTGGGAGTGACAAGAATGGACAAGATTAGGAATGAACATATCAGAGGGACAGCTCAGGTGGGACGGTTTGGAGACAAAGTCAGAGAGGTCAGATTGAGATGGTTTGGACATGTGCAGAGGAGGGACCCAGGGTATATAGGGAGAAGGATGCTGAGGATGGAGCCACCAGGCAGGAGGAGAAGAGGGAGACCAAAGAGGAGGTTCATGGATGTGCTGAGAGAGGACATGCAGGTGGTTGGTATGACAGAGGAAGATACAGAGGACAGGGTGAGATGGAAACGATTGATCTGCTGTGGCGACCCCTAACGGGAACAGCCGAAAGACAAAGAAGACTAAGAAAACGTGAAAAAAGTGAAGCTCTGTGAATACTTTCCAGATGCATTGTATATAAGACTAACAGGAAGTGCAAGTGTGTAAAAACAAAATCGAACCAAAATGAGCAAATCCAAAACTTTTGAATACTGTCCCCGAGACATCTACCTCATTATATTACACCACCCCCCCCCCACCCACCCCCCCAAAAAAAAGCGTATGAAAGGATACAACTCCATCAAAGTCCTCCCCACACCAGTGGAGGAGCTGTTGAAATCTTGTCTTGTACTTTCCTCCAGACTGACTCTCTCCTATCAGTGAGGAGTAGGTGGCGAAGATCACACCTTTCTTCACACTCCCATTGTGTTTGAGGAGATTTGCCATATTTGAACTAAAAAAACCCAACAAAACAAATCAGATGCGTATTAAATTACATGTTCAGTGCAACATTCACTTTGCCATTTCCACCGTCAGACGCCAGCCTTACTTGTTAGTGCATTGAACCTGAATGTTTTTTTGCTCCTATATCCCTTAATCCCGTTCAGCATCATATTTCAAGGTCATTTGAGACACCTAAACCTGAACAAAAGAGCATATTTATGAGGTTCCACAATGAAGGCAATATACATGATTATTAAGAATTAGGTGAATAAGTGTTGAAAATAAAAGAATCAAATTACCAGAGAGATCGTTTCCTGCCTAAAAGGTAATTCTCATAGATGATCCCTGCAATGGTCCGACCTTTCCCAACTCCGGCTCCATCACCAATCAATATGCAGCTCGTCTCACCATTAGGGAGGAATGTTTCATGTTGCTGTGGTACAAAGAGCAAAGAGAAACGTTCACTTTCCATAACCAGGCATTTCCAGAAGTGACAATTCTAACCTAAATTTAAACTATCCTGAACAATGTTTTAAAAAAATGGCAGTCAGTCAAAAAATCAGCTGGTGCACACACATAGCCCAGAGGCACGTACAGATGTAATACCTTAGATTCTATTATTAAAAAAAAAAACAACAAAAAAAACACACATGCACTACTGTACACATGGCAAACACACCCGTCACATACAAAAACGCAGAAGTGTTCAGATGTTTTTAATCGCAAACAGACCCACGGGCTACTTATATAATGGGGAACATTAAATATATTAAAAATATTAATTATATTAAACACCTTTAACTGCCACCAATATTAAGACACGTCTACAAGATAAATGTGTAGTAGGGGTGTCCGGGCGCATCGTGGGGAAAAAGCTGTCGGGATGTGTTACATACCCCAACACCAAGTCAGTGGGTTCACCCTGAATTCCGTCAAATTCAAGAATCTTCCATGCTGTTTAAAATCATTGTTGTGTTGTAACACTAATAATCAGAGAAAGTAATTAAAACTACAAAATAATACACTAACCAGATTAAAATCGAATATGTGCAGGAGAAAAAGCTCAAATTGTAAAGTCTTTAGCCAGGTTATATGTAAACAGCCACACCCGTAAAACACAATCATGTACTTGAGAAGATCATAAGCAGAATGCTAACCTGAGCTGCATACGTAATTGCTTCCAGCTGCAAAGCAGAGAGGCAACCTCGATCTATGATTTCTTCTGCGATGGACAGTCTGTACCACACATCTGGAGGGCTGACACTGGACAGGGAACTGGTCTCCACGACAGGATCGGGATGACGCAGCCCAATCTTCACTGCATTGACATAATGATCAGTCAATGATCAAGTTACAAACGGCAATAAAATACTTTTGCAACTGGAACAAAAAAAAACAAAACAAAAAAAAAAAATCAGAATTCTTACATTAGCTACACTTCCCTATCACATCTACACTGTTTTAGCAAGGATACTGCCATCAAGCTCTATTCTTTTTTTCTAATTAATATTTTGAATTTTATGAAATCAGTAAACTCCCAAAACTAAGAATAAACTGACATACTGTAATACCAGACAAGGATGTGACTCGCATTTTAGAACAATGATTGAAGAAATTCTATAGACATTTGTGAGAAAATTTTGTGAAACAGAGCAGTCTGAGTATTTATTTGCAAAGTTACACATGTGCCAATCCATTAATAATATACATCTGTCCCTAAACAGTGGCTTATTACATGTTGTGCAGTAATGGCATCCAAGTTCTGCTTAAGATTCTTCAATATTCTCAACTGCACTAATACAATTTGAAAAACCATACAAAACCTTGACATGGCAAAACCAGACCAGAGAGATACATACAATCAACTATGATCAGTTACACAACTAAACCACGGAAATCATGATTCTGTTGAAATTACACATCCTTGACCGTCTCCATGAAGACATTCTTACATTTCAATGGCATGTACTCTGCATAAGTCTCAGCATGTCCCAGCTCCTCCTCCTCTTCCTCCTCAGGCTCATCCTCTTCCTTTACTGTAGGGGGTTTCTGTGAACACACCTCACTTTCAGAATGATCTAAATATAATCAATCAGAAGTATCAACTTGAGTGCAGCAGTACTGTAAATTAACATGTTACATTTATTAATACTTACCAGACACTGCATAAAGTTCTGAAGTTACTGTCATCACCAGGCCAGACTTGACCTGCATCCTTACCAACACTTCCTTCTTTATGCCATTATTCATTTCATCTGAAAACACCAACAGAGATGTTACCAATTACAATCTAAAAGGTAATACACTTCACACGCAGCAGCTTTAAAGTTCTCATTAGAAACCTAGAAAATTTCATTCAAGGCAGGCAAAATGAGAACAAGGCAATTTAAGTGTTGGAACTTGAGTTAGTGTGATCTTTTTCTGTTTTGGAAATTATTTTTTCCCCCATAGATATAAAATGTGATACAACCTTTGCTTCATTCAAAAATAGTTGCTTTAAAACACTATTTTGTGTGTTTTTGGTCGCCTTTGATTAAATAAACATTTTCAAATGAGACATTCATAGAAAAGAAATCAAGAAAGTGACTACTTGTTCACAGCACTGTATACAAGTGTCTGTCAGTAACAGGGGTGCAGAATTTGATGAAAAATTAAGTGATTATTGTGAAAAGTGTTGCAATACAACATGTATTATTTTAGCCAGATCCAGAAGTATTTAGACAGTAGACTGATGTCCATTACCCATCAAACTGCACAATTTCAAGTAGCAACTTGAAGACATGCTCAAGAGAGACGCCTATGTTTTTTGTAGAAACTCAAATGCCGCAAGTCATTTTGTGCTTACGTGAGGTGATTTTTCCCAAGCGATTCAAAAATGTAATTTCACAAACAGCATTGGAAACATTTTCTGCTATTACAGGCAACATGATGTATAGTCATGACACATTTAGGGAATAACCCTGTTGTGTCTGATGATTTGCGGATGTTCATGCCTGATTATACCGTCGCAAATTGAGCTTTACCGGTGTACGTGTTAGCACGAACAAACCAGCCCCATTTGATTTTATCCATGATCACGTTTAAATCCTCTTTCTGCAGCAGATCAACATTTTCCAACACGACACAGCTCATTTTAGTGTGCTTCCACACATAGTACGATAAGTACAACTCAAGAGTGACTCACGACAAAACAGCTCATATAAACAAACCACAAAAACATCGCACAGACGGGCAGGCGTGCACGATGCCGGTGTGACGGTTCCTCCACGCGGGCAGTATCTTTCGAGCAGGAACACAGCGCGAGTGACTGCACCACATCACACCCGCTGATGTGGAGAATAAAATAAAAAACAGCATATAATTAGTGAATATCACTGGTTGATTAAATAATACATAAAACGGGACGCAATACACAACCCCACAGTTAAAAAAAATATCACTTACAGGATTTAAACCCGTAAGCTCTGATTACCAGATGGGACACTTTATCACTGCGCTACCATCGCTGACCTGTACTCAGTGCGGAAAAATGCCTGACGTCAATAAAGACATGGAGGAGGTGCGCTGTGTCCAGCCGCTGCAGCCCAGCACAAAGGTGAAAGATGTTTTTTATATTTCCACGTGAGGGACAGCAGGCAGAGACACGCGCCTCACAGAGAAATGTTGTCAGTTCACCTCCTTCCAAACACAGAATGTGTCCTCCAGCTGAGAGGTCCAGGAGCAGCTGGAGGACAATTACATATTTAAAACATGTGTAAATACACAATTCTCACATGCCTGATTGATATCGGTCATGGAAGTGCACAAAGTAATATCGGTGCTCTCATCGGCTAGTCACTAACAGCCTAAATCTAAGTTATGATTAAGTTTTATGTCATGCAACTCGAGTACATGGTTGTTAAGTACGTTAGTTATCAAAAAATTCTCTCAATATAATAAACTGTGTTGTTCCACCAACAATAGGTACAGCATGTACAAAATAGCAACACTGTCTTAACTGCACATTTGGATAACCTACTTGGAATTGTGGCCGTTGCAGTTGCCACTGGTGTAGCAATATCAGATGGAGGCTTCAGCTTCATGAGCTCCATCAAACTGCTGCCCTTCACATTGCTGGACTTGAGAAGGTCTTTCAACTGAGTCTGATGAGGAAAACAAGTGTAGGAGAATCAGCAGAGCCGCCACCCCATGCACTGAAATATTTCTCTGTGCTAGAGATGCCCTAATGCCACAGTCACGTTAGGAATACTGTTCAGATACTGCTTTTTGCAATCTATACTTGCAGTACTTAACTTAGTGGCAGAAGGACAGTAAGGTGCAAAGAATTCAGCTGTTTATATAGATTTTAATCAATGAAGATAAAAGTAAAGTGGACTGCAAATTTTGCTCTGCAAATTTGCCAAGAGGAGACTGCATAGTGGTTCTAACCCAAGATCTGCAAGTAAGTTCAAAATTTTCACCGCTGCTCTGCTACACAAGTAGTTTGCCTTTTTATTTATTGATGGTAAATGTTTGCCATGAAATACCTAAATTAACAAACTGTCATCCCAATACCGCCCGCTGTGCATAAACTGATAACGTCATAGCGCGCAGCCCAAGAACTGTCCGCAGAGGAAAAGATGAAAAGGTGAGAAGTACGTGTTCGTCACAATATGGAATTCCGGATGATTTTATCATGGATAGTACGACAATGAACAGCAGCCAAAGCAGCAGCTTGATGAGGATGCACTGGTGAATTTGGAGAGCAGGCGCGTCAGGTACCAGCCCAAAATGTCAAAAGTTAAAGTGAGCCAACTTTTTATGTACGCGTTGCTGGGTCTCATGCATTTTGAAATGACATTAAATATTGTTACTGTGATTCCAGTGTTAGTATCTCAGTAAGTGTAATAATGCAAATAACATGCAGTTGTCGTGCGGTATGTATTTTCAGAGGCCCCGGACGTCCATGCCCAGTCACCACAAGACAGATATTCGCCCGAGTTAGACAAGGGCGAATATCTTTTTTCAGGGAAAAAAAAAAAAAAAAAAAAAAAAAAACAAAAAAACTTTGTCTAATGCCTATCTATGTAAATATATCATGTTTACAACGGGGAGACCCACAGCTTAGACCAGTGCGGCCTATTATGTACAATTTATTTTTTCTTTCTAAAATTGCTGGGTGCGGCTAATATTCAGGTGTGCTATGTATAGTCCGGAAATTACAGTACTCTGCCACAGAAAAACAAAAACGAAAGTGGGTTATCCCTACTTTGTAATGTATTAAATAAAATCTATTTTATGAAGACGACACACACACAGCTTCTACAAACTTACCTGGTCACTGTTAGAAGGCACTACTGTGGTTACTGAAGCAGGAATACTTGTGGAGGAAGTAGTCGCCGAACCTCGCAGGGCTGAACTAGTAACCTGTACCACCTTGGTTTACAGTTACTGTTCGCTTAATAGGATTTGTAGCCGACTGCTTTGTCACAGCGGCTCCTATTGATGGCAACTGATTTAGTTGATTTAAGACAAATGTGGTGGTCGTTGGCTGAGGTTTGTGCTGGTGAAAAGATTAGTGAGATGTTAGGCAAAGAAATAAACTTGTCACAAACATGGAAAATGAAAATACTGTCAAAATTATCAATAGTGCCAAAAGTCACAGTCCTCTCTAAGCACTATACACTGATTAAGATCTAGACCTAACCCACCCCAATCACAGGGTTTTGTATTGTAATCTCACCCTAATAGCAACTATGGGGACTGGAGCAGCAGGCTGGGGCCGAACAGCTTCCACCATGTCTGCCCCAACCAACATCGAGGGCACTAATGGAGATAGACTGGAAGAAAGACAGAAATTACAACATTAATGAGGGAATCATTTAAAACAATACCTTCTAAGAAAAATGTTACGCCTGGGAATGCAACCAAACCACCCCCCGCCCCAAAAAACATCATGCTGATTGGCAAGCCGTTGCTGAGATCATCTTACTTGTTGGGTTGTAGAGGGCTGTGCAACATCCTGAGAATCAGCATCCTGAGAGTCAACATCGAACAGGCCTATATCATTTGGGCAAATGCCACTTTCACTGAGGGCTGTAAGCAGCAAATCCTGTCCAGGATCCATCTGCAGGATAAAATAGTCATTGTAGGGTTTCTCTTACCACTGTAACCAACCTTCCAAAAAAAAAAAAAAAAACGCATTGCTAAGCTATGGAGAGTAAAGGCCCCCTGGCACTTGCACGCCCTGTGTTGTGCCTGAGAGTAAACTCATCTTTAATGGGTGTATACTGAACACTAGAGATGGTGCCGGCGCATGCAACTGTGCAAAGAGAATTTTGAAATGTTCAATAAATCTTCCACGCATAAACGTTGTGCAACATTGCGCATTCTACTTGCCAACACAACGTGGCAGCTCGTCAAGTGGAGTAAAGAAGTGAACAGTTCGAGTGAATGCGTCAGCGCACTGCATCAGAGCGTAGCTCGTCTGAGCAATTATAACGAGATGTTAAATATGTCATAAACGTATTTTTACAGCTGCTCACAAGAAGGAAAGAACATGCAACTGTTTTACCAAGCCATGACAATGTAAACATGACAAATAATTCTCAAAATGCCTTTTCTGTCCATTCAGCCTACGCACTCAACAGCTGCTGCTGGAGCACTCTGATTCAGGAAACAATTAGAGCCGTTTTCAACAGCTAACTCGCAGAGAAATGATTACTCTGCCACGAAAATCATTTTATATATGCAGCTTCTAGCGCGCAGCGGCTGGTGGAACAAAGCACGGCATCCAGCCGGGAACACAGTGGATGGGATCATCACGACGATGTGCATGCATTAAAGTTGTGCAAGTGTCAGGGGGCCATAATCCAAATGCTGCTGCAGAGAGCGCTGCAGGTTTATTAAACTAGTGCAGTGCCCGTAGGAAGTTTTTTTTTATTCTATAGGAGGAAATATCAATTGCAGTGCAAATAATAAAGAACTGGATTTGGTTTGGTGTTGGCATATCAAATTAAAATGATGTTGAGCAAAGATATTAGTTAATACATTTGGGTGCACTCATTTGATGATTAACTTCACACTGTTCAAGGTTATTATCATTAACTATCTAACTTGGTAGGATTTGGTGATAGAGCAAGGTAACGTTCCTTAGTGTGTTTTGTAAAGATAACTACAAACTAATTCTATGCTTTGTTAAATTCAAATGAAATACAATATTAGTTATTGAATTAAGTGTTAAAACTTGAAGAAGAATAGTACAAGGATACAGACAGTGTGTGTGTGTTTGGGGTGATCTCCCCCCCCCCCCCCCCCCGAAAAAAACTTCAAAATAAAGGTTTTGAAAATAAATCCCAAATAACTTAATCAAGGACTGAGTCGATAAGCACTTTTTATGTCGTCCGGGTCTATGTTTTGAATGATGTTATATTATTCGAATATAGTATTTCATTGTTAAGTAGTAGAGAAGCTTGAATCTTCGACTGGACTGGGTTGCTTGACGTGAGGACGTTTCGCTTCAAATCGCAGAAGCTTCCTCAGCTAAAATTCTTGCTCTGGTAGTCTGACTTCTGTCTTGACTCTTGTAGAGAAGAATAAACAGAAGCCAACAAAAGCTGGAGTTTTTTAAACCTAACCAGACCCCTTCTACCGAGAGGCCGGACTGCTATAGGCTAGTGGACTAAACAATAGCTCTAATTAGCACCTATTGTGCTCTAGTGCTAATTAGAGCTATTATTAGCACTAGAGCCGAACACTGCCCGGCTCATCCTGGGCCGGGCAGTGTTCGGTGTATCGGGTGGAGACGGAAGGACAACCGCCAGAAGCCTGCGGATTAATCTGACTCAACACGGGAAACCTCACCTGGCCCGGAGACAGAAAGGATGAACAGACTGATAGCTCTTCTGCTCCCATCAACTTTATTCTCACTGTTCTTGTTGGTGGAGCGATTTGTCTGGTTAATGCCGATAACAAACGAGACTCTGGAAGACTAACTAGTTACGTGGTCCTGTGCTCTTGCCGTCAACTTCTTAGGGGACAAGTACTGTTCAGCCACACAAGATTGAGCAAAAACATGGATAATTGTTACAGTAGTGAAGAAAAAAGCAGACATGCAAACTCCAGCCGTACTGTTTAAGCCTGCAGAAAATTATTTGGGGTAGTTGACTGTTAACCCGGAAGTGCTATAGGTTCTCCCACGCATGTGCACTCATAACTGAGATGCTTATTGCCAACAGCACCACTATACTAAAAACTTTCTGGCAAAGAACCCTGTATCACAGAGGGTTAGAAATCTCAGTGTGAAGTGGGCTTAAGTCATGAAGATTAACTTACTGAAATAAGTGTCTCAAAGATTCTCCAACACTGCAAAGATGAACCACCAATCTATGGAATTTGAACAGTTATGATTGCTTACTCGCAGCAAACTGTTAGACTAGATATTTGTCCATTAACAGCCGTTAACATTTACCCCGAGTGCTGATGCTAGACGAGTTCACAATGACCCAAAACACTACACGTGTTTCCAGTGCTGTCCTTTACTCCATTCAACTTCCTGGTCTCTCGGACTCAACAGTAGGTCTCAGCACAACCACTGTAACAATGACTTAAACTATTCCAGCGTATAACAATTTGACGATATTCTCACAGATGTCTTCACTGGTCAGAAGAAATCATAAATCACCAACCAGTCCTTAACGCACTGTTGCACTAGCTAAACTGGCCTGGTTAGTACAGGGTGACACAGCTTAGCCACGTTAGCTTGTCGACGAGACGAATGCTAAAGCAGGTAAACTCGAGACACAGTGACAGAAACCAAACCAAACCACGAAGCTAATTTACAACTGAGCCCAGCAATTTCTCTACTTAAAAATCTCAAGTCGTCTCACGTAATATTGGTGACGACTTAGCAGTTAAATAACTACTACCACGGTGACTCGGCTGCCTGAACTAGCGTGACAAAGGTCATTCTCTTTTAACCACGTTTAACATATGATATTCAAACACGGATCACACGTTTGTTTGTTGTCGACCAACTTATGTTTAACACTGCGATGGGCGTTAGCGAACTTGCGATGTTTTACGCAAAACTGGATAAACGGCGTTAGCAAGCTCCCGCAGCCCAGTATTCAGTAAAAAAGAACGAACACCAACAAGAATATCTAGACATTGTCGCTGGACGCGGTTGCTATGCGAGTTTAAGAGCAATAATTAGTTACTCACAGTGTTGACTGTGCTGGTCATCACTGAGGCTAGCTCGCGTTAGCAGTCAGCTAAAGCGGCGGCTGTCGCATCTTCATTTTAATACAAACGAAAGGAATATTTTCACCTTACCAACAGAGAGGAAAATGTAGCGTTTTATGAATACGACAGCGTTTTGTAGCTTAAATTAAGACCGCTGCCCGATTAAAATAAACCCACCTGACACGTCCCTCGGGCCCGGTCAGCGGCGCTCGGCAGTTCGGGGTTTGTTGTCCTTTTCGCTCCGCCGCGCGCACGCCATCTTTTATCAAACGCTTCCGGCGCATGCTGGTCCACGTGACGTGTAGGCCGCCGTCCTCGAAGTCAAACTCCTCGGCCAGCGTCGACGCGAAACGAGCCTTCGAGCAAGCGCAGGGTGTCCTTTGACGAAAATGAAGCGATAAAGGCAACGAAAAAAGCATTTCTACCAGGTTAACATAAACGACAAACATAGAAGAGTCAGCGAGCTAATACACCATCACGTGACCCCACGAGGGTCTTAGTAGGAAGTGACGACTTCATCTTCTTCTTCGTTGTCTACTTCCTCGTTCCCTCTTCTTGACCTGACACATTGGCGCTGTTGGCAAATACACACAACCTGAATCAATAATCTTTCAAAATATGAAAAAAAAAATGCTGCATTGCAAAAAAAAAAAAAAAAAAATTGCTTTATTTAATTATTACATACAGAATTATCAATAGTGTCAACACATCGAACCAGGGAAACTCTTCGAATTCAGGGAATCAGACAGGAACCTTTGAGGACATTCAAAAACACTTAAGAAGAGACCTGTAAGACTAAACATTGGGAAATACTCATTTCAGGGCTCCGTGCTCGGTCCCACCCTCTTCACCATTTACATGCTTCCCCTCCAATGTGTCGTTGGCAGGCATGGAATCCACTTCCATTGCTATGCTGACGACACACAGCTCTACATCAAGATCACTCCCTCCGCTCCTTCCTCTGCCACCATTTCCTGCCTCAACTCCTGCCTGGAGGAGATAGGGGCATGGATGAGACAGAACTTCCTGCAGCTGAATGGCTCAAAAACAGAAGCCATTCAAACCAGTACTCCTCACCAACTCCACTCCTGTCTCATTCAATTTCTCTCTTTGGCCACAGCATTCCCCTCTCTCCCTCTGTTACCAATCTCCGGGTCAGGTTTGACCCCCACCTTTCTTTTGACAGTCATGTCAATAACATCTGCAAAACCTCCTTTTTCCACCTCCGTAATATTTCCAAACTCTGTTCTTCACTTTCCCTTTCGGCTGCGGAGAAGCTCGTCCATGCCTTTGTCTCCTCCAGGTTGGGCTACTGTAAGGCACTCCTCATCGGGATCCCTGGCAGGAGCATTCAGAAAGCTCCAGTATGTCCAGAACAGCGCTGCCAGGGTCCTGGTGAGGGTGCGGAAACACGAGCACAATCACCCTCATCCTTCACACCCTCCACTGGCTCCCCATTCACTTCCGTATAGAGTACAAGATCCTTCTGCACAACCCACCACTGTCTCCATGGTGATGCCCATACCTACCTCACTGACCTCCTCACTCCACATACCTCTGGCAGAACCCGGTCAGGCCAACAGCACCGTCTGCTCCCGCCCAGGACATGGCTCAAGACCATGGGGGACCAGGCCTTCGAGGCTGCTGCTCCCCGCCTTTGGAACGCCCTCCCAGACCACCTCAGGGCCCCACAGACGGTGGACGCTTTTAAGAAAGGATTAAAAACCTTCCTTTTTAGAAAAGCTTACAGCTAGTTTTTAACTAATATATGTATGATGTATTGTAATTTTATCTTATCTCTTTTATTGCTGTTTTATGTGCACTTTGAGATTTGCATTCAAATATAAAGTGCGGTACAAATAAAATTTATTATTATTATTATTATTATTTTCAAGAAGAGTCATCAATGAATGGAATAACACGTCCGAGAGAGGCTGTAAGCAGCGCTACAGTAAATTAATTCGAAGGCCACATTGAAACGATCCTAGGAAGTGTGGGGGGCTCTATACAAGTCAGCGAGGACTCACTGCCCCAATAACCAGAGCCACTGGGGGACAGACATGACTCCGGTGGATCAAGGTGAATCAACTGTCAGTTCCTGGATCAAGGATTTTCTTCAAGACTGAGAGCAATATATGTCCATGCTATCTGGCAAAGGTTAAGGAGTGGTGTTCCTCCAAGATCTGTCTTGGGGCCAATGCTCTTTCTGCATTATGTAAAACTTGTACATAGGATGCAAAGGTATCCACTTTTGTCATTGGTCAATCATGAGTCTTCTTAACAGACATCATTTACTTTGACAAATGCAAATTGTTCCATGTAAAAAGGAGAAATCCCTGCTAACATTATGGATGGACAAGTTCTCAAAAATGTTCAATCATTCATTTTCTTTTCCCACTATTACTCCTATCCCAGCAGTCACAAGGTGAGAGACAGGATACACCCAACAGGACAGGATGCCAGTCTATTGCAGGGCCACATATAGATAAACACATTCACACTTGTGGTCAATTTAAAGTTACCTAACCTGCATGTCTTTGGAATTAAGTAAGTAAGTAAGTAAGTAAGTTTAAAGCTTATTTGTGTAGCACCTTTCAAGATAAAATCACAAAGTGCTGTACAGGAATTTAAGAACACAGAAATAAAATGGAAAATGGCAGAAAGCCAGCCCACCCAGACGAAACCCACACAAACTCCACACATAAAAGACCAAGCAGGTAGCAATCTCATAACCTTGTTGCTGTGAGGCAACAGCACTAACCACTACTCCGCCATGCCACTCTTCTACAAAATACATTACAAAGAAAAAGATTTAGGTATTTTGGAAACTGATTCCTTTTCATACTCAAAGTACGAGGTCTGTTAGAAAAGTATCCGACCTTATTATTTTTTTCAAAAAACCATATATGGATTTGAATCACGTGTGATTGCATCAGACAAGCTTGAACCCCGTGTGCATGCGTGAGTTTTTTTCATGCCTGTCGGTTGCTTCATTCGCCTGTGAGCAAGTTTGAGTGAGGTGTGTCCACCCCTCTAGTCTATTTTTTATTGTGAATAAATGTCTGAACGATTTGGATGTTTGCTGCATCATTTTTTTCCAGAAACTGTAAGCGACCTCCAGGTGGACACCGGTTCGAAAAATAATATGGCTTTTCAGGGACGATTTATGGGGATTAAACAGATTACGGGGTGTTACTGCCCCTTTAAGGACGGCCCACAAACTGCTGAGAGCGCAGCGCGCTCCCAGTCCCCATCGACAGTGCTGACACCCCGCACAAACAACCAGATCTTTCCAACATGAAGGCTTTGTTGATCCAGGACCTCGTCTGACTTTCACAAAAAGGCAGAAGATGTGGACATCAGCACTTTTTCCGGCACTTTCCATCGTTACAGGAGTTTTTTTTCCATGGAAAAAGAAGCCGAGGGACGCGCCACGGAGCCGTTCATTACGTGGGACAAAACCACCTCAGTGTTGGTCTCACAGGACGGCTTAAAGGTGGATTTCAGACGGATTCTGGTTGCTTTCCAGTCGTGTGAATATCCGAGAAATTGAGCATGAGCTGGACATGTCCTGTGAGGCTTCATCACGGCGTTGCTTTGCACCATGCGGCTGCGCCGCAACGCACAGGATTCCTCCACCTTTGTTCCTCTTTCCATGACAAAAACTCCTGTAACAGTGAAATGTGCCGTTCCTTTCTAAACTGGACGCTGTCTTGATCCGGTATGTCCTCTGACTAGCACAGGAATTGTGAAAAGATGTGGACATCAGCACTTTTTCGGCACATTAAGACAGAGGTTGCGAGGAGTTCGGCGCGTCGTGGTGCAAGCCGCTTGGCGCAAAGAAACGCCGTGATGAAGCCTCACAGGACATGTTGGGGCTTGTCCAGCTCAAGCTCAATTTCTTGGATATTCACACGACAGAAAAGCACCGGAATCCGTCTGAAAGCCGTCCTGAGAGACCAACACCGAGGTGGTTTTGTCCCACGTATGAAGGCTCTGTGGCGCGTCCCTCGGCTTCTTTTTCCATTGAAAAAAACCTCCTGTAACGGTGGAATGTGCCGGAAAAAGTGCTGATGTCCACATCTTCTGCCTTTTTGTGAACGTCAGACGAGGTCCCAGATCAACAAAGCCTTCACGTTGGAAATGATCTGGTTGTTTGTGCGGGGTGTCAGCCTGTCCATCGGCGCTGGGAGTGCGCTGCGCTCTCAGCAGTTGTGGGCCGTCCTTAAAGGGGCAGTAACACCCTGTAATCTGTTAATCCCCATAAAATCGTCCCTGAAAGCCATATTAATTTTTTGAACGGTGTCCACCTGGAGGTCTCTTACAGTTTCTGAAAAAAAAACACTGATGCAGCAAAGATCCAAATCATTCAGACATTTATTCGCAATAAAAATAGACGAGAGGGGTGGACTAGTGCTCACACAAAGCCTGCTCACAGGCGAATGAAGCAACCGACAGGCATGAAAAAACTCACGCATGCGCATGAAGGTTCAAGCTTGGCTGACGCAATCACACGTGATTCAAATCCATATGGTTTTTGAAAAAAATAATAAGGTCAGATACTTTTCTAACAGACCTCGTATATACATACACGCATACATACATACATACATACATACAACAATATATATATATATATATATATATATATATATATATATATATATATATATATATATATATATACACTCAACAAAAATATAAACGCAACACTTTTGGTTTTGCTCCCATTTTGTATGAGATGAACTCAAAGATCTAAAACTTTTTCTACATACACAATATCACCATTTCCCTCAAATATTGTTCACAAACCAGTCTAAATCTGTGATAGTGAGCACTTCTCCTTTGCTGAGATAATCCATCCCACCTCACAGGTGTGCCATATCAAGATGCTGATTAGACACCATGATTAGTGCACAGGTGTGCCTTAGACTGCCCACAATAAAAGGCCACTCTGAAAGGTGCAGTTTTTTCACACAGCACAATGCCACAGATGTCGCAAGATTTGAGGGAGCGTGCAATTGGCATGCTGACAGCAGGAATGTCAACCAGAGCTGTTGCTCGTGTATTGAATGTTCATTTCTCTACCATAAGCCGTCTCCAAAGGCGTTTCAGAGAATTTGGCAGTACATCCAACCAGCCTCACAACCGCAGACCACGTGTAACCACACCAGCCCAGGACCTCCACATCCAGCATGTTCACCTCCAAGATCGTCTGAGACCAGCCACTCGGACAGCTGCTGGAACAATCGGTTTGCATAAGCAAAGAATTTCTGCACAAACTGTCAGAAACCGTCTCAGGGAAGCTCATCTGCATGCTCGTCATCCTCATCGGGGTCTCGACCTGACTCCAGTTTGTCGTCGCAACTTCGCACAGCCATTGAAGAGGAGTGGACCAACATTCCACAGGCCACAATTGACAACCTGATCAACTTTATGCGAAGAAGATGTGTTGCACTGCATGAGGCAAATGGTGGTCACACCAGATACTGACTGGTATCCCCCCCCCCCCAATAAAACAAAACTGCACCTTTCAGAGTGTCCTTTTATTGTGGGCAGTCTAAGGCACACCTGTGCACTAATCATGGTGTCTAATCAGCATCTTGATATAGCACACCTGTGAGGTGGGATGGATTATCTCAGCAAAGGAGAAGTGCTCACTATCACAGATTTAGACTGGTTTGTGAACAATATTTGAGGGAAATGGTGATATTGTGTATGTGGGAAAAGTTTTAGATCTTTGAGTTCATCTCATACAAAATGGGAGCAAAACCAAAAGTGTTGCATTTATATTTTTGTTGAGTATATATATATTTGTTTAAACAAATATGAAAAAAGTACTTTTTAACATTCCCTGAATGCTGTTTGCTTTAGAAGCTGCTTTAGCAATATAGATTAGATTAGATTAGATTAGACAGAACTTTATTAATCCCTTGGGGAAAAAAACGTTCAAAGGCTGTGGACGAATATTTCACCTGTGAGTATGATTGAAATGGGAAGTAATGATGAGTTCTCTCCCTTATTCCAGCTATATTCAGTTGCTCTCGGTTTTTGTTCGGAGTTGCCACAGCGGATACAGCCAGATCTGCACTGGTAATTCACACAAGATTATGCCAGATGCCCTTCCTGACGCAATTCCAGTTTTACCTGGAGAAACACAAGGGAGCGCCGGTGTTCCAAAGAGGTCTCCCATCCAAGTACTAACCAGATCCTGCTCTGCTTAGCTTCTGAGATCTGACGGGATCAGGTTTACACAGAGCAGACCGGAATAATAATAATAATAATCTTATTAACTCAACATGTGGCGTCACATGTTGTGTTTTGTGTTGGACCAACTATTTTAAGACATTTATTAGGTCTACTTGTGCATAGTTTTTGAGCATTAGGCATTCAGCGGATTGTGCAGAGTGTGTACACTGATCTGTGATCATATCAACTTAATGTACCCCAGAGGAAACAACTGTACAGAGACCTGGGAAGTGCTGGTCAAGACAATTTTACTCTGAAAGAACTCCTTAACTTAACGTGCTGGTACAACCCCTGGCAAAAATTATGGAATCACCGGCCTCGGAGGATGTTCATTCAGTTGTTTAATTTTGTAGAAAAAAAGCAGATCACAGACATGACACAAAACTAAAGTCATTTCAAATGGCAACTTTCTGGCTTTAAGAAACACTATAAGAAATCAAGAAAAAAAGATTGTGGCAGTCAGTAACGGTTACTTTTTTAGACCAAGCAGAGGAAAAAAATATGGAATCACTCAATTCTGAGGAAAAAATTATGGAATCACCCTGTAAATTTTCATCCCAAAAACTAACACCTGCATCATATCAGATCTGCTCGTTAGTCTGCATCTAAAAGGAGTGATCACACCTTGGAGAGCTGTTGCACCAAGTGGACTGACATGAATCATGGCTCCAACACGAGAGATGTCAACTGAAACAAAGGAGAGGATTATCAAACTCTTAAAAGAGAGTAAATCATCACGCAATGTTGCAAAAGATGTTGGTTGTTCACAGTCAGCTGTGTCTAAACTCTGGACCAAATACAAACAACATGGGAAGGTTGTTAAAGGCAAACATACTGGTAGACCAAGGAAGACATCAAAGCGTCAAGACAGAAAACTTAAAGCAATATGTCTCAAAAATTGAAAAATGTACAACAAAACAAATGAGGAACGAATGGGAGGAAACTGGAGTCAACGTCTGTGACCGAACTGTAAGAAACCGCCTAAAGGAAATGGGATTTACATACAGAAAAGCTAAACGAAAGGCATCATTAACACCTAAACAGAAAAAAACAAGGTTACAATGGGCTAAGGAAAAGCAACTGTGGACTGTGGATGACTGGATGAAAGTCATATTCAGTGATGAATCTCGAATCTGCATTGGGCAAGGTGATGATGCTGGAACTTTTGTTTGGTGCCTTTCCAATGAGATTTATAAAGATGACTGCCTGAAGAGAACATGTAAATTTCCACAGTCATTGATGATATGGGGCTGCATGTCAGGTAAAGGCACTGGGGAGATGGCTGTCATTACATCGTCAATAAATGCACAAGTTTATGTTGATATTTTGGACAATTAAAGGATGTTTGGGGATGATGAAAATCATTTTTCAAGATGATAATGCATCTTGCCATAGAGCAAAACTGGGAAAACATTCCTTGCAAAAAGACACATAGGGTCAATGTCATGGCATAGGGTCAATGTCAATGAGCAGATCTGATTTGATGCAGGTGTTAATTTGGGGGATGAAAATTTACAGGGTGATTCCATAATTTTTTCCTCAGAATTGAGTGATTCCATATTTTTTTCCCTCTGCTTGGTCTAAAAAAGTAACCGTTACTGACTGCAACAATCTTTTTTTCTTGATTTCTTATAGTGTTTCTTAAAGCCAGAAAGTTGCCATTTGAAATGACTTTAGTTTTGTGTCATGTCTGTGATCTGCTTTTTTTCTACAAAATTAAACAACTGAATGAACATCCTCAGAGGCCGGTGATTCCATAATTTTTGCCAGGGGTTGTATATCTGCGGCACAATCTGATCCAAGTGTTTTTTTAAGTGAACAACAGATGGCAGCAATACGCCTTGGATGCGTCTAGTCTGCTAAGTAAGAGAAGAAGAGGAAGACACGCTGCTGTCTCATACTGATGACGTAATTTCCACGCGCCTCATTCTCGTCAAACAACAGAGTCGGTTTTTTTGTGTTTCTTTTAGCTGTTGTTAAGGTAAGTTCGTTTTAATTTAAACTACTACTTTGGGTGTGTTCTGAGTTCGTGATTTGTTGGTTACGTGAACCCAAGTAGCGTTTTTGTTTTCGTAAATATGTGAAGAGTTATATTGGGGTTAACCTTGTTTCGTTCCGTTTAACTGAACTGCTGCTCAGAACCAAATAAATATTTATTTTACAAATCTAATTGTTTCTACTTTTTGTTCACACGAACTACTACTGTAATACACAAGCATGTCAGTTTTGTTTGCTTGCTATTTTGTAACAGACTGAGCTTTATACACAACAAAGGTACAACACAGTAAAACGGAACATAGAAAAACCTACATCTCGTAGGGCCTATATATTTTCATAATATGTACATGTCGCAGACATGACGAGCGAAGCTCTTCAGCATCTCACCACGTCATTTAGATCCTTCTTCAGATTTTTTTTTAAGTAAATGCTTCGGTGGTGGCTAAAGCCTTTCAGCTTGGGGGGGCTCCTCATCATAAGCTTAGGATAGTGTCCTCCAAAAGTATTGGAGCACTTGGTAGTTCACACATATGTTAGATTAAAAAAAGAAAATAGGATTATAAAATCAAACCTTCACTGTGCCTTGTGAGATGACCGGTCCAAGATGGCAGCCGCATTTCTTGCGCTTCAGCAACCAGTGTAGCGTCTACTCCTCTTTGTAATGTCTATGTTTGTCTGCCGTCGGCTTTGTGATAGAATCACTACGATGACCGGCCCAAGATGGCGACAGCATTTCTTGTGCCTTACTAACTCAGTAGCGGCGTCTACATCTCTGTATATTGTCTATGTTCGTCTATCATCGGTTTGTGGGTTTTTCCCACTGAACTCTAAAGTTCAGTGCTTTTTTCCCCACTGGGGAGATATTTTTTTTGTTGTTGTGCCATTTCCGGTTTGTGCCTTAATCTACCATAGAGCGGGCTTCGTGCCGCTGCGCGGTGCTCCACTCATATAAAGAAAGAAAAGCAAAATCTAGGGATTATTAAAATATTATAATATTAATAAAATAATCAAGAAACGAGATACATCACCGCGGATCTTTGTAGCTATTTTGTTGGAGTATCATTTTTTAAGGCATAGGAAAAATCGTTTGAAATTGTTTATAAACCAGTCAAAGGAGGGTTTGCAATTTCTCCACTTACTACAATGAATATGATATTTCGCTATTATAATAATGATAGAGATTTCTATATATTGTCAATATTATTATCAAATATTAATGTCTTTGTATTTACTTTGATGACTTTACTTTGATGAACTGCCTTTTATCTTGTTTTGATTCTGTTGTTTTCCATATATATATATATATATATATATATATATATATATATATATATATATATATATATAATCACTCATTGTTAAAACAGTAGTATAAACTAAACTGTTGAGTAATCATTACAACTGTTCCATGAGAAAACAACATCACTTGTTCTTTTGCTGAATGCTGAACACTGAGAAAAGTAACATTTGTTGATGAAAGAATTCGCAGATTGTTTTGCTAAGAGTTATGTTTTTGTCGAGCACAGATTAATATTTCGGCCTTGAGCAGAGAATAACACAGCCTATACATAAGTTTGAGGCTGGAGCTGTAATGTTTCAATTTGAAGAACAATTACTATCTGTCTGAGCAAGACTGCAGGGCGCCTTCCAGGTGCAAAGTGATACAAGTCTGAATTGACTGAAGGAACACAGCTGTGTCTTGTACATTGTTCTGTAATATGTCTGTGTGTTAAATTCAGGAGCAGAGTGGGCAGGCCCTTCAGAGCTGACTGACGGACAGTGACGAGGGGTCACGCTGGCTCTCCCTGATCAGGAAATGAAAGTCAGTCTCTGGCATGATAATTGAGTTGTGTTTTTTACAGATTTCAACTCTGACAAATAATCATATTTATTATATCAGAGACATTGGATAAAAAAAAAATCCATATTAAACAATATATAAGAAATCTCAAAAGTAAACTTATTTTTGCAGCATTTTCTTACTGAGTCAGTCACACTTTCAGGCACTTCTGTCTGGGATGTCTTAGCAACATGCTTAGCAATGCCGGCTTGCGTGACAGTAATCAAGCTGGGTGGATTGTTTAAGTAGCGGACACTTTAATTAGATGCAAGTTTTTTTTTTTTTTTGTTTTTTTTACATTTTAGCCACTTTTTTTGTTTATTGCCTGGGCAATGTGAGACAGTGGGTTGTACCAACAAAGCGAGAAAACAAACAAACAAACAAAATAAAATCCATCACAATATTAAAAACAAAACATAGCATGCAAAATTTGGGCAGCATGGCCCTCCTTGGCACAGGCCAGTATTTCATAAAGCATAATGATGACACACCAAGAGGATTATGCATCATGTCGATCAGTATCATGCGTTACTTTGGGGGAGGAAATACAACCCCTGGCAATAATTATGGAATCACCGGCCTCGGAGGATGTTCATTCAGTTGTTTTTAATTTTGTAGAAAAAAAAGCAGATCACAGACATGACACAAAACTAAAGTCATTTCAACTGGCAACTTTCTGGCTTTAAGAAACACTATAAGAAATCAGGAAAAAAAAATTGTGGCAGTAACGGTTACCTTTTTAGACCAAGCAGAGGGAAAAAATATGGACTCACTCAATTCTGAGGAATAAATTATGGAATCACCCTGTAAATTTTCATCCCCAAAACTAACATCTGCATCAAATCAGATCTGCTCGTTAGTCTGCATCTAAAAAGGAGTGATCACACCTTGGAGAGCTGTTGCACCAAGTGGACCGACATGAATCAGGAGAGATTATCAAACTCTTAAAAGAGGGTAAATCATCACGCAATGTTGCAAAAGATGTTGGTTGTTCACAGTCAGCTGTGTCTAAACTCTGGACCAAATACAAACAACATGGGAAGGTTGTTAAAGGCAAACATACTGGTAGACCAAGGAAGACATCAAAGCGTCAAGACAGAAAACTTAAAGCAATATGTCTCAAAAATCGAAAAATGTACAACAAAACAAATGAGGAACGAATGGGAGGAAACTGGAGTCAACGTCTGTGACCGAACTGTAAGAAACCGCCTAAAGGAAATGGGATTTACATACAGAAAAGCTAAACAAAAGCCATCATTAACACCTAAACAGAAAATAACAAGGTTACAATGGGCTAAGGAAAAGCAATCGTGGACTGTGGATGACTGGATGAAAGTCATATTCAGTGATGAATCTCAAATCTGCATTGGGCAAGGTGATGATGCTGGAACTTTTGTTTGGTGCTGTTCCAGTGAGATTTATAAAGATGACTGCCTGAAGAGAACATGTAAATTTCCACAGTCATTGATGATATGGGGCTGCATGTCAGGTAAAGGCACTGGGGAGATGGCTGTCATTACATCATCAATAAATGCACAAGTTTACATTGATATTTGGACACTTTTCTTATCCCATCAATTGAAAGGATGTTTGGGGATGATGAAATCATTTTTCAAGATGATAATGCATCTTGCCATAGAGCAAAAACTGTGAAAACATTCCTTGCAAAAAGACACATAGGGTCAATGTCATGGCCTGCAAATAGTCCGGATCTTAATCCAATTGAAAATCTTTGGTGGAAGTTGAAGAAAATGGTCCATGACAAGGCTTCAACCTGCAAAGCTGATCTGGCAACAGCAATCAGAGAAAGTTGGAGCCAGATCTGCATCCTCCGAGCCCGGTGATTCTATAATTTTTGCCAGGGGTTGTATGTTTACCACTGGTTTAAAAAAAGATGTGACCTGTTATATGTTACCCCCTAGTTTGGGTATCTCCACCTGTGTAAATAATGTGATGCTTTTTTTATGCAAATGGAAAGTGATGTTGAATTACTGAAGTCTTGAAATCAGTTTCTTAAACATATTTATTTGATTCTTCTGTCTTTTATGTTTGGTTTGTGTTTTGTTTGTGTTTTTTTTGGGGGGGGGGGGGGGGGGGGGTTGTAATGTGTATTAACCCCTCCTGGGTGTAAAATTAAAATAATGTTTTCTCTTTCATTACATAATTTGGCGTATCTGGTCTCTTTGTGATCACAATAGTCTCAGTAATAGCAGTACTCAGTGTGACGTTGGCACCATGCTGGGCTGATCTACCATGTATGGCTTTGTGTTCATTGACGTTTTGGCCACATCTCCTGCATTTGGATAGATTATATCCAAGGTTGGGTAGGATTACTTTGAAATGTAATCAGATTACAAGTAATCCAAATGTATGTACATACATACATGTAATCCACATGTATTCTTTCAAAGTAATCCTACCCAACCTTGAATAAATCTGGCTTTATCTACAAAAGCAACATATGGGTTGTTGTTCTTCCAGGTCCATTATGTAGTGTGTGTCTATAGTAACACAAAAAAACAGTGTATATATGTGTGAGGGAATTTGGTGATTGACCATATTGTATTGCATGAGGGGGTTCAAACACAAAGAGAATGTTTTGAAGTTTTTTTTTTTTGTTTTTTTTTGACGTTTCACTGACAATCAATGAATCCATTTGGATCAGAAAGACATATGCAAGTGGTTATTTAGAAAGTTGTGTTTACTCTTTTTCACCCTTGTGCCAAAACAAGACCGATTTGCTGGACTGAATGAGAAATTGTAATTTGTTCTTTAAAGACTTGATCTTCTTGTTTTGAAGCAACACTGTATTTCAAGAAATGAGCCAAAATGATTGAGGAAAAAATAAACTAAAATCAATTAATTTATGCAAAGTAACAGTTTTGTCCGAATGTAATTTGTTGTGTACAAATGTACCCTTCCAGGTTCACCTGTAATGTCTCAGCAGCCGTGTCCGTTACCTCCTGACTGTCCTTCTGTGGTGGTCACTGCTAATGTGCAGAAATTTGCCATGAAGAAAAAGAAAGTCCTCAACACTGAGGAAAATGAGCTGTATGAACTAACACAGGCAGCAGGGGTCACTGTGGACCAAGAAGTATTCAAGTAAGCTTCAAACTACCAAAGACACCTTAAAGGACAAGCTGGAGGAAATGCAGATTTATTCACGTTTTATTTTATTTATTTATTTTTTTTGTTCCATTTTATTTAATCCTCAGAATTATTGTAGACCTTTTGAAGATGAATGTGGCTCCACAGGCGGTCTTCCAGACTTTGAAGTCAATGTGTGCAGGTCAAAGGGTAGCTGAAGGCTGTGCTGCAGAGACAACCGTCTCTTCCCACCCTACCAACATCCCCACAGTTCCTGCAGAAGTCAAAGGTCGGTGTCTGAGTAGTGGCCGAAGGCTTAAAGTGCAGTTTGTTAAGGTTCTGTTATTAACATATAAAATTCTAAATGGAATATTGCACTCTTACGTGGTCGAACCTGCTGCTTCCTGGCCAGTGTTATCAAATTTATCCCTCTCTCTCCCCCTCATTTAATCATGAATTTGGGGGTTTTGAACGCCGTAGTGCTTTGCAGCCTCTCACACAGATGGTGTGTGTGCGTGGCCCGTTAGTGGTGTGTAGGGGCGGGCTGCATGATGGCTGAAGTTGATTGGTGAGTGTCTTGCCACACACTGGTGATTGCTGGCAACCGTGTAACATGTTTGTGGCGTGTAGTGGTGTGTTTGTGCAGGATAGTGGTGGATGCTACACATACCTCTACATGCCAAAAACACACATCTGTGTGTGAGGAGCTTGTTATAATTAAGAGTAGTGTAATATCGGCTTATGTCACTTTGATTGGTCACGTTATCCAAGTCTCAATCATCCATCCTCTCTTTTTAACTCCTCCCACTAAAAGGGGGGTCTTATTCAAGGATGCTTAAGAGTTATGAAGCGGTGAACATTGGGTGCTGGTTGACTGAGAATTACTATGTCATACTCTCGATCAAGTTGTCACACAAACAGGGTGACCCTGGAGGAGAAATTTTTAAAGCATAAAGCAAGTATTGTATTGTTTAAAATAATTAAGATCTCAAAGTTGAACAGCGCCCTCTGGTGGTCACAATGGAAAATGCATGCGTGTCCCTCTGGTGTCTGATTCCAGTGGAGGAGGTCTCATGGACTGGGGGCGAGTCTAACATTAGCCAGCGAGAAGGACTTGGTCTGATCAGACTTTGGTGTTGCATGGTGTTAGCTGAGTGCGGGACCGGCCGACAAGCACCGTTACATAGAAATAATTAAACCTATGTTGAAGCAGATTTGTCTTTGAAATATGTTGGTTTGTGTTCTCTGTCTGAGCCTCTGACTGGTGGTACATTAGGATTTAATTCATATAAATATTTAAAGTTTTGCAATATGTTTATAATGCCTGTTTGCCTCTTGGTGTTCTTGATTATACAGTACATTTATGTATTTATATTTCTAATGTTTTAACTTGTGCTGTTGTTGATGTAAAGCAATTTGACATATATAACCTTAAAGTGAGTAATCCAATTACTGATTACTCCTTGAAAAAGTAACTTAATTACTTTACTGATTACTCAATTGTAAAAATAACTAAGTTAGATTACTATTTACTTTCACCAGCTGCTGACAACACCCCTCTGCCACCTCAACATGACAATGATACCTGTTCTGCCGATACTCACTTTAATGAAAATAAATACTTGTTTTATAAAAAGTAAAATAAAGACCTTTTTCTTGACCTCATATTTAACTGTTGACAGCACTGTAACAGTAAAACTTGCAGTTTCTAACCTACATTGTTTATAAATGTAACTATTAAATTCTCTCTAAACATTTTACTTGTGGAAATTATTATTATAAGCAGTAATAGTAGTTGTAGTAAAAAAAAAAAAAAAAAGCCTTCAAAACTGGACCTTTAATCTAGGGGTGTTTTGGGGGTGCCGCATCCCTGCCCCACGTCCCCTCTCCATCCGGATTCGCCCCTGCTCTGGCGTTTGAGCACAAATGGTGGATAACGTTTATTTATGCAGAAAACATGACCAGATTTACAGGTAAGAAAGTTTTCACGTTTTTACGTCATGTCATCCTCAGAGAGTTTAGGTGCATTTGAATGGAAAAAAGTGTTAGTTGTTGATGCATCGTGGATCAGCTGTTTTTAGCGAGCAGACGCGGAGTGTCTCAGCTCAGCGTTCTAAATAAGGGGGGGAGCATAAAAATGTCTTTGTAAAGCTCAGTGCAGGTGTGCTGTTGTCACCGCGCTTTAAGAGGTGAGGACGAGTTGTAGCTGCTGCAGAAAACCGCGGATTAAAAGCTCGCAGCTCACTTAAAGTGTGCAGTTCAGTCAAACCCCGACCTCCGCCTGCCCATGGACCAAGTGTAATACTGTGATCGACCCACAATGCAAAACTAATAGTAACGCGCAGTGACTTGGAGAAGTAACTTTAATCTGATTACTGAGTTGGAAAAATTAACGCTTTATATTACTCGTTACTGGAAAAAAAGAGTAACGTGTTACTGGCATCACTAAGTTATGTAGTAAACAGGAGCTTCCAGCAGGGGGCAGCGCACACAAAGACAGAAGTGCTGACTCATTGTTTGGGTCTGTGGTCGCCTTTGATGCTACCAGAAGCGATCGTGGTGTTAAAACTCAAAATCAGCTTGTTAGTAGTTGCAAGTGTATTGGAAACAATACTGAAAGTTATCGTTTAGCTGTAGCTTCAGATAAATTTTTGGGTGGTTTATCAGTTTAGCTTTATAAAAGATAACTTTTCAGTTAACTGATTAGCTGTTATCGAAGCTAACTTTTTGGTTAGCTGTGCCCACCGCTGGTGTCCCCTACTCAATACTGCAAGAATGAGAAAGGAAGCGTGGCAAAAATTGGCTAACCAGTAATAATCCTACTACTAAAATTACCAGTTGTGCAGCATCAAAACTGGACAGAAAAATCAAAAATATAACGCAGTGCAAAAATACCCTCAGCCCTATCAGCAGTGTTTTCTTTATAATTTGCAGTTGTTTAATTGATATCCCAATGCAAAGTGTGTGTATACATGGGGGCCAAGTGGTTAATCGAATCCCAACCTTGCTACATTTCTCTGTGTAATGTGGAGTTGCGTCAGGAAGGGCACCCGGCCTAAAACTTGTGCCAATTCAACCTGCAGATCCACCTTGGATTTGCTGTGGCGACCGCAAGGGACTTTATATATATATATATATATATATATATATATATATATATATATATATATATATATATATATATATATATATATATATATATATGTCACATGATGATTTCACAAAGACCACAATGGAAATAATAAGTTTATTCTTTATTGTGTTTTCTGTTTGTCATTGATACATTCACCTCTGTATGTTTATATTGATGTTGCAGAACAAACACAATCAATCAATCAGTCAATCTTTATTTACATCTTAACACCGTCTGCAGGAGGGCGTGTGTGTGCGCATATGAGCTTTTGAGAAGGGCAGAAGTTAGCTGTGACCGCGTGTGATGCACGTGATGTCTTGTAAATCACTCCACAGTTGTAATCAGGTTACAAAAACAGTGTTTTCGGTTTTAGAAGTGTTAATTTCTTACTAGCTTTTACATAATATGTGAGAAAGAGGTCATGTTTACACAACAATGAAGCAGAGTTAGCAGCTAGCTAGTCCAGCCAGTGATGTCGCCAGGCTCATGTCCACGAGATGACTTGTAAATCACTCTAGAGGTGTTATCAGGTTATGAAAACAGCGTTTTCACTTTTTGAAGTGTTTATTTCTTGCTAGCCTTTACATAATATATGAGAAACATGTTATATTTAGCCAGAAGCAAACCTCTTAAAATAGGTCAAAGTTAGCAATCTTTGAACTTGTCCAAGGTCTGTGTTCCAAGAATGTTCAAAGATTCTGGCAGTAATAGGACTGGACTTATGCTGAGCACAGATGCAAAGCTTTCGCATTACCCAATGGCCATATTTTGATGGCCTTGGGTAATGAAGAGCATTATAAGAGAAATTAATTCATTAATCCATTTCAGTTGTTCCCTGTTGCAACCTTTGTGCATCCAGTGCAATAATGATCTCATCATTTCAAAACAATGACCACCACCTGGAAACAAAATGAAGGAAAATATCATAGTATTAAAATTAATAAAGTGATTAAAATGATCCCCACCCACCCCAAATGAATTATGACCTCTCTCAAAATAGGGTACTCTAAAGATTCTTGACGATCGTGAAATATTCTTTCTACTTGGAATCTTCTTCTTATCAATGCACCAATCACAGTCCATACCTTTTGTAAGAATGGTGAAGTCACGGCTGGGCAGATTTCCTGAAACAACATTTACAGCCGCCATCTGGTCTTGTTTACACTGATGAAAACTATTCCTGAGTAGATTTGCTTGTGTGTTGATGTGACACCTGTTCTGAAGGACCAAGAAATCTGGGATCATATAAATAGATAAATTTGTACGTGGTCTAAAGTAATGGTGTTGTAGGACTCTTCTAGTTTACAGTACAGATTTACAGTTAACAGCATTAAGCTTTACATGTGGAAAAGTGATTACAAATAGTCAATACTTTGTGAAAGACACTAAAATGTCAGTTGATTCCCCCTAAAACCGTTCTGTTGGTTTTGGTATCAGAGAGTACCCTGAGTTGGGGCATTGGACAAGAAAAGGGATGGGACTAATAAGTCTATACTTCTTTCCATTCCTTTTTGAATATGTACTTTCTTTATGTAGTAATAATATTGTTTTGTCTTGTGTACTATACACATATTCAAATAACCAAACTTGAACTTGAAATTTTGGATCAGGGCGGTCTGTTCAAAGTGCCGTATCTCACAATTTAAAAATAAATAAATAAATAAAAATAGTCATTCTGCTAAACAGTTTTTTTTTCTACTCTACAGCAGTCTCAACAATTTTACCAGGTTTTAATGGTTGGTTTCCTTTTGCAGTAATAACAAATAAATGTGAAGCTAATAATCAAGATTTTTTTTAAATAGCTGTATTTGTTAAATTTTGCTTTTGAGTTTCACTTGGATCCTTGTCCTTTGATAGGTGGATTGTATGTAAAATGTCATTAATATTTACCCTTTGTATCGAAAAATAGTCCATTGTATGATTTGTGTCATTTATTGTGCACTTTGGTTCCATTTAACTTTCATTTTGATTCCATATGTTTTGCTCCATTGAGTAACTCCACTACCTTTTCATACAGTTGCATCCATGATGTGAGGAAGTTGTCTGTAGCACATGGACTTTGACTTGAATATTATCTATTTAGGTGTCATATAAAACAAATAATGAATGTTTTCAATTTGTGCAATAGAATATTTTCATTCGATAAAGGATGATGGAATGTTCCAGCTTTCAACTCATGCAAATATTCTTATCACTGCACTCAAACATTCATTATTTGTAGAATATATTATGATACAGGTAAAAGTTCAGTGTTTAATGTGCTTCATTATTGAGTGTCATTAAAAGAAGATAACTAATTAGATCTTCATTCTAGTGTTTTTTTTGTTTGTTTTGCGTGTGTGTTGTTGAGGTATCCATTTAAAAATAATACCATCTGTGTCCCATTCTTTGATGTTTTACTTTGTGTCAGCAGTGCGCAGTAAAGCTGGAGCGAGCCACAGCGAAAAGAGTAAAGAGGCCCAGAGTCAGAGAACGCAGAGGCAGCCCAGCGCCACCAGGGGGCAGAAGACAAAGAGTTCTGGCAGCAGTAGTTCCTCCTCACAGATAAACTCTACCTGAGACTCAGGTCAGCCTGAGAATATTTGGTAATATGTTGCATTTACAGTTATCTGCATGTTTATTATGTGGCTTGTTTAACTTTCTCACATGTAAATATCATAAAATCCCAGACGTCTGTCTGGTGCGGCCCCAGCGGGCGGCACTGTGAGCGAGTGGAACCTTTTGTCTGGTTGTTACGTGACATTTACACAGTTGGAAGAATAACAGGACCAAAAAAATGTAACGCACAAGGTTGTGTGTATATATTGATTCATCTTGAATAAATCTACCCTGATGTACTTGTAAATTTTGACTGAAGGTTGATTTGCCATTATTGAAAATTTTCCACGCGTGTACAGAATATTTTTTTCCTTCCATTATTTACATGGTCGTCGAATCATCATCAGTCATCAAATGCTTCCACTTGGCATTCCATACGGTGATCTTTGAAGACGACAGCAAAAGGCAACTTGTCGTGTCTTCCTGCACTTACTGGTTGGCAACAGTTGACAGTAGTGTGTGGCAGCCTTGTCGTGTTTGTGTGCCACTCAAAGCGCACACCTGTTTTCTCTGGTTGATAATTTATTCAGAACCTTGAAGAACACGGCAGGTTTGACTGTGATGGAAACGAGGCAGCGCGGCACTCTGAAGACTCCTTACTGCTATTGATCGTACTCATACCTTCATGGTTGTATTGATCCTCCCCGTCCCTCCATCTGTTTTGTAAATGACAGGAGACGTTCACATGTGGACAAGTACACAGAATGACTCTACTTTAAAGAAATTTACCGCTTGCCTCTATAGCGATATTATGAATCTTTTCACGTCCCACATGGGGGCAGTAGAAGCACACCGCCATCGTCAGCGTAAATCCTCAACCTTCCCACTCCCCACCAAACTCGGCATGGTGTTATGAACGGATATGAATCAAAAATGCACATATTTTGTATTTTGGTGTGCACACTGGGGGTCGGGGGAGTCGGGAGCACCCAGTCATTCACAAACAAAATGATGGCGCACGCGGCCGCTGCAATGCAAACGGAGGACGTGTGCGTCTGTCTACAAGGCAGGCTGCGGGGCTTGATGTTGCTGCGGGTCTTTTATGTGGCCGTTTGTCCTGTTTATGTGTTCCTGCCTCTCCTCTGTGCTCTGCATTGATGGCAGTGTGCCTGTAATTGATGGCACCATATTGCTGTGGTGTAGCAGGTTTAATGGGGCTTGACAGAGCAAGGGAAAGCAGCATGAAACCAGGGAGGGAATTTAACTCTTTCGCACGCACACCCTTATACCCCCCCACCGATCCCGTCTGGCCTTTATCCTGGATGCAGACTTGGTCCGTCCCCCTGCACGTCACAAATGAGGATACAAATAGGCCCTGGGTGATTAGCTTGTTTACGGTTCCTACTGTTATCAGCGGTCACGGTAATGGCAGTTTGGTTCATGATCAAGGATGCTCAGACACCCCTCTGACTCCACTTCCAAAAATAAATACTCACCAGCTGTTGGTGTTTTCCTCTGTTTTGCTTGGAGGAACCTAAATGTGTTTGACAAAGGTAAACGGGGTGGGAATTTATTGCTTCCAGGCTGCAATTCCTGATGTGGACTATAGGGGCCAGTGTGGCTCTAAGGTAGCAACGGGGCCTTCCACCGTCTTGGATTTCTCCAGGTATCCAGCACCTTTGGATGTGTTCATTTTGTTATGAGGGAATCTGGTAGCCAGTTCAGACTTCTCCATTAGATAGGGAGCGTTATTCCTTACTGGGGCGTCGCGCGGAGCACGTGCATGCGTAAGCGCTATATGCACCATTAATCAATGGAGACGATGAAATGATGCTATTGTGTGCGAGGTAAGCCAAACGGCGCGTTGAAGAATGAGCTAGTCAAAGCTGTTGGCAAATCATTAATGTAAAGGTGTTTTGGTCTAAACAAGTTCTCACACTCTCTCAGTGCAAGCTGTTCCCAAAGGTGACAAAAAACTGGGGAGACACACTATTTTAAGAGCTGATATCGCACCTCTCTCTCTCCACTTCTTTTTTTTTCCTTTTTTTTTTGTAACCGCCTTCACTTTTATTCCCTCCCGCGTCTCATTCTGTGCGAGAGCACTCGGGTGGGGTGTGGAGAATATGATCCTGTTTTTTGTTCTCTCCCTCTCTTTTCTCTCAGGTATTATCCTTTACTGTGAACTCTTGGTCCACATTTCTCTCTGAATTTATATGCCTCCTTTTCTCTCACTTGTTGTCTCTCTGCATTCAGACCCACTCTAACCCCTTCACTCTCCATCATCGCCAGGCCCCCCCACCTCAAATCCGAACCCGCCGCCTGCCATCACCTTCCTCACCAGGCTGGCTGCAGATTGGCTATTTCCTGCATGCGCCCAGTAGAGCCCTTATCAGAGGTAGAGTACTGATTGTTGGACTGTCTCTCAGGCTGACTGACAGTTCAGGCTTCGCTGCTGAAATGCCTGATTTGGTCAGTGTTTGTCTGTGGGGCCTTATCTCCACACCTTATATTAACTGACTTGACAGTATGTGCAGGCAGTCTCTCTCCATCTTGTCGCACCCGCCTCCCTCCGTCTTCTGTCTTTATCTCTTAGACTCTCTGTTACACACTATAGTCTTCCAACCAACTAAATGTTTTCTCTCTAGTCCTCCTCTGGCATTTTTTACCTTTTTTTTTTTTTTTCTTATAGATGGATCCTCATCTTGAAACCTTTCATGCCCCCCCCCCCCACAATAATTGGTTTCTTTTAAAAACTAATTTAAATGTGGACAGAAGTAGAGGTTATAAATTATATCCTTCTTTTTTTCAATTTCAATTTATTTCATTTATATAGCACCAAATCACAACAAAGCTGCCTTGAGGTGCTTCACACACGTAAGATCTAACCTTACCAACCCCCAGAGCAAGAACACAGGCAGGCGACAGTGGTAAGAAAAAAACTCCCTCTGAAGATTTGAGGAAGAAACCTCAAGCAGACCAGACTTAAAGGGGCCACCCTCTGCTTGGGCCATGCTACCTAATTTTTTTTGTTTTGTTTTTTAACCTTAGCTCCACCATCAAGAGGATCGTAATGTGTTTTATGTGTCCTCATGCATTACTTAAAAAAACAAACAAGCAAACATAAAAAAAAAATAGATCGACAGTGCCCTCCAAAAGTATTGGAACACTTGGTATTTCACACATTTTAATTTGTTTATGCCATTTCAAAAACAAATACAAAAAAATAAACATTTCTAAAATGATCTTCCTTAAATTCAATCAATCAATCAATCAATCAATTTTTTTATATAGCGCCAAATCACAACAAACAGTTGCCCCAAGGCGCTTTATATTGTAAGGCAAGGCCATACAATAATTATGTAAAACCCCAACGGTCAAAACGACCCCCTGTGAGCAAGCACTTGGCTACAGTGGGAAGGAAAAACTCCCTTTTAACAGGAAGAAACCTCCAGCAGAACCAGGCTCAGGGAGGGGCAGTCTTCTGCTGGGACTGGTTGGGGCTGAGGGAGAGAACCAAGAAAAAGACATGCTGTGGAGGGGAGCAGAGATCGATCACTAATGATTAAATGCAGAGTGGTGCATACAGAGCAAAAAGAGAAAGAAACAGTGCATCATGGGAACCCCCCAGCAGTCTACGTCTATAGCAGCATAACTAAGGGATGGTTCAGGGTCACCTGATCCAGCCCTAACTATAAGCTTTAGCAAAAAGGAAAGTTTTAAGCCTAATCTTAAAAGTAGAGAGGGTGTCTGTCTCCCTGATCTGAATTGGGAGCTGGTTCCACAGGAGAGGAGCCTGAAAGCTGAAGGCTCTGCCTCCCATTCTACTCTTACAAACCCTAGGAACTACAAGTAAGCCTGCAGTCTGAGAGCGAAGCGCTCTATTGGGGTGATATGGTACTACGAGGTCCCTAAGATAAGACGGGACCTGATTATTCAAAACCTTATAAGTAAGAAGAAGAATTTTAAATTCTATTCTAGAATTAACAGGAAGCCAATGAAGAGAGGCCAATATGGGTGAGATATGCTCTCTCCTTCTAGTCCCCGTCAGTACTCTAGCTGCAGCATTTTGAATTAACTGAAGGCTTTTTAGGGAACTTTTAGGACAACCTGATAATAATGAATTACAATAGTCCAGCCTAGAGGAAATAAATGCATGAATTAGTTTTTCAGCATCACTCTGAGACAAGACCTTTCTGATTTTAGAGATATTGCGTAAATGCAAAAAAGCAGTCCTACATATTTGTTTAATATGCGCTTTGAATGACATATCCTGATCAAAAATGACTCCAAGATTTCTCACAGTATTACTAGAGGTCAGGGTAATGCCATCCAGAGTAAGGATCTGGTTAGACACCATGTTTCTAAGATTTGTGGGGCCAAGTACAATAACTTCAGTTTTATCTGAGTTTAAAAGCAGGAAATTAGAGGTCATCCATGTCTTTATGTCTGTAAGACAATCCTGCAGTTTAGCTAATTGGTGTGTGTCCTCTGGCTTCATGGATAGATAAAGCTGGGTATCATCTGCGTAACAATGAAAATTTAAGCAATACCGTCTAATAATACTGCCTAAGGGAAGCATGTATAAAGTAAATAAAATTGGTCCTAGCACAGAACCTTGTGGAACTCCATAATTAACTTTAGTCTGTGAAGAAGATTCCCCATTTACATGAACAAATTGTAATCTATTAGACAAATATGATTCAAACCACCGCAGCGCAGTGCCTTTAATACCTATGGCATGCTCTAATCTCTGTAATAAAATTTTATGGTCAACAGTATCAAAAGCAGCACTGAGGTCTAACAGAACAAGCACAGAGATGAGTCCACTGTCCGAGGCCATAAGAAGATCATTTGTAACCTTCACTAATGCTGTTTCTGTACTATGATGAATTCTAAAACCTGACTGAAACTCTTCAAATAGACCATTCCTCTGCAGATGATCAGTTAGCTGTTTTACAACTACCCTTTCAAGAATTTTTGAGAGAAAAGGAAGGTTGGAGATTGGCCTATAATTAGCTAAGATAGCTGGGTCAAGTGATGGCTTTTTAAGTAATGGTTTAATTACTGCCACCTTAAAAGCCTGTGGTACATAGCCAACTAACAAAGATAGATTGATCATATTTAAGATCGAAGCATTAAATAATGGTAGGGCTTCCTTGAGCAGCCTGGTAGGAATGGGGTCTAATAAACATGTTGATGGTTTGGATGAAGTAACTAATGAGAATAACTCAGACAGAACAATCGGAGAGAAAGAGTCTAACCAAATACCGGCATCACTGAAAGCAGCCAAAGATAACGATACGTCTTTGGGATGGTTATGAGTAATTTTTTCTCTAATAGTTAAAATTTTGTTAGCAAAGAAAGTCATGAAGTCATTACTAGTTAAAGTTAATGGAATACTCAGCTCAATAGAGCTCTGACTCTTTGTCAGCCTGGCTACAGTGCTGAAAAGAAACCTGGGGTTGTTCTTATTTTCTTCAATTAGTGATGAGTAGAAAGATGTCCTAGCTTTACGGAGGGCTTTTTTATAGAGCAACAGACTCTTTTTCCAGGCTAAGTGAAGATCTTCTAAATTAGTGAGACGCCATTTCCTCTCCAACTTACGGGTTATCTGCTTTAAGCTACGAGTTTGTGAGTTATACCACGGAGTCAGACACTTCTGATTTAACGCTCTCTTTTTCAGAGGAGCTACAGCATCCAAAGTTGTCTTCAATGAGGATGTAAAACTATTGACGAGATACTCTATCTCCCTTACAGAGTTTAGGTAGCTACTCTGCACTGTGTTGGTATATGGCATTAGAGAACATAAAGAAGGAATCATATCCTTAAACCTAGTTACAGCGCTTTCTGAAAGACTTCTAGTGTAATGAAACTTATTCCCCACTGCTGGGTAGTCCATCAGAGTAAATGTAAATGTTATTAAGAAATGATCAGACAGAAGGGAGTTTTCAGGGAATACTGTTAAGTCTTCTATTTCCATACCATAAGTCAGAACAAGATCTAAGATATGATTAAAGTGGTGGGTGGACTCATTTACTTTTTGAGCAAAGCCAATAGAGTCTAATAATAGATTAAATGCAGTGTTGAGGCTGTCATTCTCAGCATCTGTGTGGATGTTAAAATCGCCCACTATAATTATCTTATCTGAGCTAAGCACTAAGTCAGACAAAAGGTCTGAAAATTCACAGAGAAACTCACAGTAACGACCAGGTGGACGATAGATAATAACAAATAAAACTGGTTTTTGGGACTTCCAATTTGGATGGACAAGACTAAGAGACAAGCTTTCAAATGAATTAAAGCTCTGTCTGGGTTTTGGATTAATTAATAAGCTGGAATGGAAGATTGCTGCTAATCCTCCCCCTCGGCCCGTGCTACGAGCATTCTGACAGTTAGTGTGACTCGGGGGTGTTGACTCATTTAAACTAACATATTCATCCTGCTGTAACCAGGTTTCTGTTAGGCAGAATAAATCAATATGTTGATCAATTATTATATCATTTACCAACAGGGACTTAGAAGAGAGAGACCTAATGTTTAATAGACCACATTTAACTGTTTTAGTCTGTGGTGCAGTTGAAGGTGCTATATTATTTTTTCTTTTTGAATTTTTATGCTTAAATAGATTTTTGCTGGTTATTGGTAGTCTGGGAGCAGGCACCGTCTCTACGGGGATGGGGTAATGAGGGGATGGCAGGGGGAGAGAAGCTGCAGAGAGGTGTGTAAGACTATTCAGACTGAACAAATGTTTCTTTACCATTCATTTTTCTCATTGAAGATCAAAAGTCGGGGTGTGGGACAAGCCACAAAATGGCAATATTTGCATATAATGATGCTGAAAAAAGGTGAAAAAGTCATCATAGACTACTAGAACAAATTTCTTAACACACTTTCATTGTAACGATAACTATAAAAGTGTGAAATTTCCCCTTTTTTCTGTTTTTCATACAATATGATCAAAGGACATAATAAGTGCCCGTAGTCTAAGTCTATCACCCATAGATGAGACGGGTAATTTTGGGTGTTGGCAGAATGATCTGTTCTACTGAGTGCTCATGTAGTTCTTAGTTTTTGTTCTGTCTGTTATCTACTGAAATGGCTTTCCTAAGAAATTCAGTAACCTTATTATGGCCCAAGATGATCCTGTTCAGATGTCAAATAACTTTGAAAATGTACACTTTACCCACAATAGCTGAGGCGCACACCAAACTCCGAAGGTAACCAAAAGTACTTCCTACTTCTTATTTTTTTCTTTTTGACAAGCAGCACTAATCAACAGAGACTGAGGAGAAAAGCTGGGAGCATTATTTATTTATTCACTTTATTAGCAAGAAGCTGTTCATTCCGTCTGTTAACAGCAGCTGTGGAAATGAGCAGAGTTCACACTCGTTTGGACCCCTGTTGTGTGGCAGGCTGTCAGGTTACACAACTGCCTGCAAGTTGTGATTTCTACGAATTGTTTTCTGAAATTACAGCACTCATACTGTGTACATGCAGTACTGTGCAAAGGGTTTAGGGACCCTAGAATTTTGGGTTTGATCTAAACATGTTTTTGACCCCCACCAAAAAACAAAAAAAAGAAACTACCACCATCAACCATCTTTATTAGTTGTTCAACAGAAAAAAGAAATAGGAATTCCACTAAAATTAAAATTCTATTAGTATTATTTTCTATTTCATGAAAGTAATTATCAGGTTATCAACCTTATTTTTACATCAAATATAAATCAGATTGAGTTTGCAATGAACGCGCGGCGGGTTTTGTCATACTGCTCATTACATCACAGCACAAAGTTACTCACAAATTAAATGATTGTAAAACCCTGATTAAAGATGACCAGATTTTCTTGCACACAGTAAAGCAACTAAATTCTGTATTTTTGAAGGTGTAAATTAGTAACATTTTATGTGCATTCATCAGAGCTTCAAACCAGCATATTACGTATTATTTAAAAGTAGGTTTGTTCTGAACAGAATTTGTATTTTGATGTTTCCAGTTTTGGGTCTCACCTTAAAATTGCTTTTAGAACCAACAGAAAAAAAACTGGTTAATCATGTTCCATGTAAGGCTTTTGATATTGGGTATATTTTACTCTACACTGTAGTCGTTTTTTTGTGTGTGTGTGTGTGTGTGTGTGTGTGTGTGTGTGTGTGTGTGTGTGTGTGTGTGTGTGTGTGTGTGTGTGTGTGTGTGTGTGTGTGTGTGTGTGTGTCTCTGAGGCATCTTTAAATATTCCTTGTACATTATCTAATGGTCAGATGCTGATGGAAACATTTCCAGGGTGTCCATGTGACAGGCGTGTGTTCTGCTCAGTGTCAGCACTTGATATTTGAGGCTGAAATGATGCTTTCCAAAAGCATGTGATGCACTTTATCCACATTTTCCTCACGTTGCAGTTGGAGGGCAGCCTGGATGTGGGTCACCTTTCAGACTCGCTTGCCTGTGTTTACTTCTCTGACCCATCATTCAACCGCTGTATAGGATCAGGCCTCTCTAGCTGCACGTGTGTCTTCATGAGTCCTTGGCTTGTCTCACCTTCCATAGGTAAAAATACACCCGTACTCTATAAACGGTTAAACTCATGTTAACTCATGTCAGAAGGTCAACTCGCAAGCTACACATCAGAAATATACAAGAAGCCAACAAAGCCTCAGAATAAAGCTGAGCGATATAATCACGCAACTGTGGAGTGAAAAAGTATTCAACCCTTTTATGGAGCCAAAAGAGTGACTTTAGTTATTGAGAGTGAAAATAAAATTGCTGTGATTGAAGGTTCCATGAGCGCCTCGTGGTTCAGTAGCAGAAAAACAACTCACTGTGTCAGTGTCTCTTATTGCACCCACTAACCCACAGAGGAGGATGGAGGTTATATGATTCTGTGGTCACGATTTCTGTCTCACTGCTTTCTCAAGAGGCAGTGGATGGCGTTTGATGAAAATATGCATCGATGTGATCCGTGGATGAGAACCTACTTTATGATGTCCTACTTTTTTGGAGAACCTACTTTATTTTGTCTCAGATGGATAGATACAGTTGGGCCTCAGTGGAGGCATGTGCTCTCATCATTTTCAGAACATCATTGGGTTGGGGGAGAGTTCATTTTGGAGGCAGGTCTAAGATGTAGCCTTGAGATATGACAACTGTCTTAGTGGAGCAGATAACAGAATATTTACAGAGGAATCCTTCAAATGGTGATACAAGCACCAAATTTGGCAAAAGTACACCTTAGATATTACTCTTGAAAAAAAAACAATGGGCCACTTGAATTTTCAATAGGCAGCCACATAGGGGTCAAAATATAAAAATTCTCCAGTCATATTGAAAATTATACCACATTATTTGTCTAATTGTAGAGATTCCAAAAATATATAGTTTGGACTATGTATGACTGAATTCTATAGAGTTATGGGGTAAAAACAACAAGAATGGTGACAAAGTTCAGTTTCAGTTTGTACAGGGTCAAAAGTTAGAGTTGCTCCAATTTTGTTCAAAGGTGATGCAAATTATTGGTTGAGTTAATAGGGTTTCAAAAAGGAATAGTTTGCACCATGTATCATGCTTATTTATCACGTTACAGGGTAACATATGGCACATGTCAGAGAATTCAATGGACGTCAACATTACTTGACCTTTACTTTAGAGACCAAGCATTCAACAGTCAAAACAATTTCATTTATTAATCCAAGTAGCTCAATAATTTGCACCTTTTTTTTCACTAAAGTTGGAGCAACTTTAACTTTTGACCCCTGTACAAACTGAAATTGACCTTTGTCACCATTCTTCAGGTTTTTACCCCATAACTCCTGATCATTCAGTCATAGTCCAAACTATACCTTTTTGTAATCTTTATGATCAGACAAATAATGTGGTATAGGTTTCAATATGATTGGAGGATTTTTGTATTTTGACCCCTGTGTAATTCTTCAATTGACCCCTACGTGGCCACCTACTGAAAATTCAAGTGGCCCATCGTTTTTTTTTTTTTTCAAAAGAGCAATGTTTAAGGAGAATTTGTGCTGAATTTGGTGCTTGTATCACCATGTGAAGTATTGTTTCAGTTATTTGCTGCACTATATATACAAATGCTACACCACAACCTATCGATACCAATTTAAAACCCGAGTTCCTGCGAATCTTTAAAATCTTACAAGGCATTGAATTTATTCATCTAAAAATAAGGCCTTAATTTGTTTTTAAATATCTTAAATCAGTCTTTCAAAAATTTTAAAAAAGGCCAAGACGTGAAGTAGCACTTTATTCACGCTTCTGATGTTTACAAGAAATATCTAAAAATAAAAATGAAGTAATTTTTATTAATTGAGTGAAAGCCACTTATAAGTCTATGCAATGCAAGTTAGCAGAACCACAGAGACACTTGGGGAAGTGTAAATTTAATGAAAATTTGCTTTTTGGAGAAGATTTTGCAGGTGTCACTTAAGCCAGTAAACATAATCAGCTGTATGTTACAATAAATATTTGGGTATAAATATGTGCAGGTGGGGTCGTACGTCTAAACTGTAAGCAGCACTCCCCTGCTTCTAATAAGTATTACAGTAACCGTTGGGTAGACTGTCCCAATCCACTTTAAGTATGCAGTAGGTACAGGCAAACCCCGTTAACTTGCACAAGTCGGGGTCCACAAAATCGAGCCACGAGTTATCTGAAACCGTGAGTTGATGAGGTTGACCAAAAAAATAATAATTTAAATCAGCTTATCTTGCCATATTACAATAGTTTTGACCAATTGAAGTGTGATTCCTTCCTGGATGGTGAGGATTTGTTCATCTGGGGTGGGTTCAGGATCTTCCTCCTCCTCCTCGGGCTGCTGCACTTCAGCGACGTGGCCTTCCTCAGTGCGGACGATTTCATCTGGGTGTGACCTTCCTGTTTAGATCCTTCCCACTGGTTCAGATTGGCCCGGAATTTATACACACACCCACCCTCGTGCCCAAGGCATGCACAAATTTAGAGTAGTCTCAGTTTTTGGGGTTTACAAAACGACTGAGTAAAGCTGAAATGCGAGTTATGCGAAGGAGAGTTAACGGGGTTTACCTGACATCAGACGCAGTGCTGGTCTCTTTGTAACGCCGCCCTCTAAAAAGAGGGTTTGGATCCCAGTGTAGCAATTGATTTTCTGACCTGAACACTGGGTCCATGATCCGCTGAGAGCTTCTACATCATCATTTGGATGTCACAAAAACAAGACTCCATCACCAGATACCATACAAACTAAAACAATATGTCAGGCTGGACAGAGGTGTGGCACAACCAGAGCAGGACACAAATGTAAACTCCCACAAGTAAAATGGTTTAATACGAAAAGGCAGCAGAGATTCGGTACACAGGAGGTTAAGCAGCGAGGTGGAGGTAGCAGACAGTCGAGAGGCTGAGGCGTGGTTCCATAAACAGGTGGAGGTCACAAACATACAGCGTGGTGGTGTATCAGAGGCAGAGTCAAAAATCAGGGTCAAAATGAGGCAGGGTCCCCAAAAAAAAAAAAAAAAACAAGCAGGCAGCAGAACAAGGCAAAAAATGGGACAACTGTGGAACAAAGACGGAACGTGAAAGTAATTCAACGAGCAAACGGTGAGTGAACAAACACAGAGCACTTCAACAGAACAGGTGTAGTAATTAGGGGAACAAGATGCAGGTGTAGGGAACAGTCTGGAAGGGGGGGGAGTGACAAACAGAAGGGACAGGACACACCCACACCACACCCTGAACACCAGACAAGAGAGTGCAGTAAGACAAAAGCAAAGTGAAATGCCCAACTTAACAATAAACCGAACACAGTGATCGAAACAAAATGCCAAAACCACAGAAGAACAAAACCCAAGTTCTAATAACTGAGAAATAAAATAAAGAAGACCAACATGAAAGAACAAAGAATTAAACAGAAAACAAATCTAACTACTGTAAAGAGTTCAATAACAAATTAAAGGTTCACACTAAACTAAAATGGGCCTCACAAATGGTGACAATAAAATAAACAGAGATTTCAAGATATGACAAAAAACAAACAGGTGATACAACTAATGACAAAAACAAAGGCTGTGCAGAAACTAAGACGGAACTAGATACCTGGCTAAAGTATAATACACCGAAGATGAATGCTAAATAAAAACAGAGACAAATAATAAACAAAAACAATCAAAGACAGAAGCTCAAGGAGGGCACGCATGGATACCAACAAAAGACAAACCTGGAACAGGAGCCCCCGATGGGCCGGACCATGACACAATAACTCAAACATTTACACTTTTCATTCAAGCTTTCACGCAACTGTATCAGTTTCTACAGCGCCCTCTGATGGTGACAGTCAAAATGCGCATGTGACACCTATCATTTCGCTTCTTTTTGTTCTTTAGCATTGTGGCTGCAGTGCAAAAATGCAAAAAACAGAAGACACATTATGTCCCTTTTGGGCAACTGTATCAACATGGCAGTGCATGAGGGGGCCCGCTCCCATGTACGTAGATATGAAGGGCTTGTTCTTGCGCATCGACGTATTGTTGCAGGTAATTATACACTAATAAACAGATGGTTATGAATGCTGTGTTCCATTTCTGCTGATAAAGGCCCCTAAATCCTGCACAATGTGGCTTTAACATTTGTTTTGAGACACCTGTTGGAATACATAGGTTGATGAAAAGGTGCAGTTTGCGACGCCTTTCAGGGTTTAACCATATGCTTGATGTCATCGCTGACATATCGTGTTACTCCAGGAAGAGACGGAGCGTTTGTAGAAGTAATGACAATAAATGTGCTGCAGATTATGAGCTGCTAATTGCTAAGAAGAGAACAAACAGGGAAGAAACTAGAACTTTAATGATTTGCAAACGAAGACACTTGCAAAGGTGTTTTGTGTACGTGTGTGTTGCTCTAAATTTCCTTTAATTAGGAGGCAGACTGAGGTTTGAGTTGTAGTTCTTGAATGGCATTGTTTTAACAGTAAAGCTTTTAATTGTCTTTAATTCTTCATATCGTGCATCCGTAAAGTATTCACAGAGCTTCACTTTTTCCACATTGTGTTATGTTACAGCATTAGACCAAAATGGATGACATTCATTCTTTTCCTCAAAATTCTGCACACAGTACCCTATAATGACAATGTGAAAAAGTTTTTTTTGATAGATTTTTGCAAATTTATTAAAAATTAAAACAAAAAAACAACTAATAAGTCACATGTACATAAGTATTTACAGCCTTTGCCATGAAGCTCAAAATTGAGCTCAGGTGCCTCTTGTTTGCACTGATCATCCTTGAGAAACAAAATTCTGTGGTCTATTGAGACATATGCTGAACTCTTTGTGTGAAATATGCTGAACTCTGTGTGAATGCCAGGCATCATGTTTGGAGGAAACCAGGCACCATCCCTACAGTGATGGTGGTGGCAGCATCATGCTGTGGGGATGTTTTTCAGCAGCAGGAACTGGGAGACTAGTCAGGATTGAGGGAAAGATGAATGCAGCAATGTACAGAGACATCCTAGATGAAAACATGTTCCAGAGCGCTCTGACCTCAGACTGGGGCGACGGTTCATCTTTCAGCAGGACAATGACCCTAAACACACAGCCAAGATATCAAAGGAGTGGCTTCAGGACAACTCTGTGAATGTCCTTGAGTGAACCAGCCAGAGTCCAGACCTGAATCTGACTGAACATCTCTGGAGAGATCTGAAAATGTCTGTGCACCGACGCTCCACATCCAACCTGATGGAGCTTGAGAGGTGCTGCAAAGAGGAATGGACCAAACTGCCCAAAGATAGACGCACCAAGCGTGTGGCGTCATATTGAAGAAGACTTGAGGCTGAAATTGCTGTCAAAGATGCATCAACAAAGAACAAAGGGTGTGAATACTTATGTACGTGTAAAAAAATCACATGCATAAGTATTCACAGCTTTTGATCAGTGGAAACAGGATGCACCTGAGCTCAGTTTTGGGCTTCATGGCAAAGGCTGTGAATACAGTGGAACCTTGGTTTTATAACAGCTCTCTTTATGAACAAATTGGGTCACAAAATATTTTTTTGAAAGAAAAATGCATCAGTTTTTGAATAAAGTCGTGGTGCATGAACATCTCCGTTGTAGGTGACGGTAAAGCACCGTGTTGGGTTGCAACCCGCCACTAAACTCAAAAGCAGAAGAAGGGTTATTTTTGTGTTCTGTTTGGGTGTTTATAAGCGAGATTGGAGTTCTGAGTGCGCGTGTGGGATCATGGGTAGGAGAAAAATCGGCTTGCGATAAAGAAACGTGACACACTGCATGCGGTTGTGTTGTGATGCGTGTGTGCTCGTTCTTAAGTCATGCCAAGTGAAAACCCGGACACAGAAACGTCCCTGAAGGACTTTTCACGCTGTAGACCCTTTGAAAGATTACCTTTGAAAGTGGGGGCTAAAAGTCACTGGGAAGAGGAAAGACGAGCTTGTCGCGACATTTTGAGAAAAAGCACGTTTTGTGTCAAAATAAAATGATAAAATACATGTTTTTTTAAGTTACCGGTTTTATATGATGAAATAAACGGAACATGGAAATAAATTTTGATGAAAATCCGTATACAAATGCTAGTTTTGCAGCGCTGAATTTCACTTCAGTACATGCACAGTATATATAACTGCACCACACTTAAACATTTCAGTGATGATAAACACATTTTAATTGCATGAATAGAATTATTTGACAGGCACCTGAGCACTGGATGTTCGCTCGCTGAGCGGTGTCAGGAGCTCAGCACTTTACCCTTTACTGGTACAAGTGTTGTGGGCTTTGGGGCTGGCTGCGCCTCTTCTGTGCTCTTCTCGACCCGGGCAGATTAGGCCGTTTAATATTAACTTTGGTGACGTGTTTCTTCATCTTGCAATGTTCTTCCAATGTTTAGTTGATGAAATCCGAACATAACATGCAGAGAGCTTTACCGAGAGGTTCAACCTTACGGATGAATTCATCAAGTCAGAAATATGGGATGAATTGAAAGCATATATATGAACATCACGCAAAGCCGATACTACCAGTACCATGAATACACAGTGGTAGTCAGTGGTCTAATTTACAGCATACAAACATCAAAATATACGGCTGTATATAATCTGGATACCTTCAAATCAGCCACCAAGGGCCTTTGCACATCCACGTTATTAATTCGCACAGACGATAAAAAAAATAATCAGGCGAAACTCACAAAAGCAACGATCCCACAGTTTTAAACCGATTCAAGGCTTCTCCATTGACGAACAACGTTTGTTTATCCCGAGCTCAGTTGTCACTACCAGAAGTTCAACTCGCACATGCTCACTCGGAACTCCAATGTTGCTTATTAAATCATATTTTTGGGGACTGTGTGGTGGTTCTCCTAATGTTTACTTTGTTGAGGACAATAAGCTAAGAGATGTGTGTGTGTGTGTGTGTGTGTGTGTGTATTTTTTCCAGTAACCATACATTATGTGAAGCTAATGGGTGATGCTACCAATAGCTGCTAAAATGCTAATGCTGTTAGCATACAACATTAAATCCGACTAGAGTTTCACTGCAGCACCTGGAACAATCTGACTTATTGTGTGGTGAAACGTCCTAACGGACAGTGACCCCCTTCGCTATCCATGTACACCATCAAGTCACTTCTGTACAGGTAAGGTTAAATTAAATTGTCTGTTTTATTATAATTACTGTACAGCATTTTATAAAATATGAATATTCTTTGTATCTTGTCTGCCTTTAATGCATGAAATGCTGTTAAAGTGGTAAAAACATAGTGGGACCATGAACAGATTCATCCATTTTACATTGTTTCTTATGGGAAAATTTATTTCGGTTTAAGAAGAACATTTCGGAACCAATTAAGTTCTAAAACCGAGGTTCCACTGTACTTATGTACATGTGATTTCTTAGTTTCATATTTTTAAGAAATTTACAAAAAATTCAAAAAACCCTTTTTTTTCATGTTGTCCTTATGGGGTGTTGTGAGTAGAAATTTGAGGGGGGAAAAAAAATGAATTTATTCGATTTTCAAATAAGGTTGTAACATAAAATGTGTGAGGCGCTGTGAATACTTTCCAGATGCACAGCATTCAGTAAATAGAGTTCTCAAACTTTTTAACCCGTTGAGTTTCAACTATTTTAGAGCCTTTTCAAATTTGTTTTTACATTTTTAAAACAAAACATTTGTTTGCTTGTGGGATGCAAACTAATATGGGCGAGGAACAAATACCAATTATACTCTGTGCGTTCTCTTTCTTTTCATTGTCTTTTGTGTGCACATTTTGTTAATTGACTAAGGCGTATCTGTGAGCTGCTGTCTCTTTTTAACCTTGTGTGTGTGTGAGCCTGTGCTGCAGCTGCTGCATACGTGTGTGTGTGTGTGCTCCGTGGTGTGTGCACGGCTGCAGATAAAGAAGGTTGTGGTCATGAAGGACGTTCCCCCTGAGAGAATCCTTTAAATGTCAATGATGTCATGTCACTTGCCTGACTTGCTGACACAATACAAGAATGCCAGTGTTTTGCATGTGTAAAGAAAGATTACAGTTTCCCTCAGATTACAGATTACATTTTTTTTAATTGGTTGTTTTTTGGACATGCTTTTGTGTGCATGCATGCATGTAGGAGTCACTGCCAGCATTATTTGAGACTGAATGCTGCAGTCAACCTACTGCATGTCATGTGCATGTGCAAAAGTGTATTAGAATTGTGAGTGTGTGCGTGTTCTTTTTCATGTGTGATCCAGATCTAATCTGCTAATGTGAGCTGCAGAAGGAGCCCGTGCGAGCTGCAGTCCTCACACAGACACGGCTGGCTTCGGTAATGGCAGCATTTGATGCAGAAGCATGAATCGGTAATAAAGACACTGTGAAATTGCTTCTTTAATATGTCAGTTGACCGTTCGTAAAATCAGGATTGACATTGTTAGCAACCAATCTGCGATTAGCGACCTTTACTGTGCCGTGGCAAGGCTTGACTTTGTGATGCAAAATTTGTTTGCTGACTTCTGTGAAAGATGTGTGCTGAAAATATATTTCTGATGCTGTAATGTAGGAAAACGATATTGTTAAAAAGTGAAAACATGTGATGTAGATTCACTTTATGGCCAAGAATTATTTTTTAACAACTGCAGACAGATTACACAGAAGTGCCAAAATGTTTGTACTAATACCTACAAACTCTCCTGTGAGAAATTCAACCGATGCTACAGATGAGATAATCATGTGTTAGCTACAGTTAGCACTAGCGGCACATTAGCCACAGCTGCTTTCGAGGCAAAACATCACAGCAGCGTATTTTTATTTTGGACCTTCAAGTCTGTGCTTACTACAAAATACTCCAACAGATACGTGTAATACCTACAAGCCCTCCTGTGATCAGTTCAGTTGATGCTACAGGATAAATAAATCAGTACAGGACTGTTAGCACTAGTGAGGGGTGGTGGCCAAGTGGTTAATGCGCTTGGTTTCAGTTCAGAAGGTTCCAGGTTCAAATCCCACCCCTGCCACATTTCTCCATGTAATGTGGAGTTGCATCAGGAAGTGCATCCGGTGTAAAACCTGTGCTAATTCAACATGCAGATCCACCTTGGATTTGCTGTGGCGACCCAGAGTGCAAACAAGGGAGCAGCCGAAGGGACTTACTTTTACCGTTAGCATTAGCGGCACATGGCTGGAGTCACGGTCATTTTCCATGCAAAATATGTATGTTAACAGCACCAAAGACTTTTGCGTAAAGATAATTATAGCATCACATGACGTGGTTGAGGCTATTGTTTAATTTTCACTGTTTATGCAAGACTCCTCCACAAACGTCTCACAAATTATTCTTGAATGTTATTTGGTAGAAGAGTAGCTACGGCTCTCTGTGGACACAAAAACATGCCAAAGCAATGAGCTCGTTGGGCGTTCCCGCTACATTTTCTACTTCAAATCAGAGACCTCATACGTACCTTGCACACTCTGCACAACATGACATAAATGTACAAGTAAATATGTATATATGCATGGGCGCAATTTGGTGGGGGATAGGGGGGACATGTCCCCCCCACCTTTTCAACCGGGGGGACAGAATATGATATGTCCCCCCACCTTCTGACATATGTGTACTTGAAACATGCTATGCCAGTCTTATGTGCAAACCATGTCAGAATAGTATGTTTGTTTCTGCAAGTTTGTATTTTTAGCAGCCTTGACTTGTTTACACCTGTTTCTTGTTTGTCACATTCGGAATTTTCTGGGACTGCATTTGCCCAGATTTGAAACCAAAAATAGTTGCCTCTAGGGAACTACACATAAGTATCAATGGACCATATGCTAATTTACTAAATTCTGAAAGTTAGAAAAGGAAATCAGAAAAGCTATCTGGGACCTCAGAAAGCCCATCTGCAATTATTGCTTGATCTCCAAAATCAGTCTATGTTCAGTATGAGTGTTGTCATTAGTGCCACTTCGAAAATTAAATTCATGATAAGTAATTTATCCTAAACTTATGATCTGTTGTTTTTTCAAACTTATGCAAAAACAAATCTTGAGAAAAAAAATACAGTATGTGATACTTAATAATTATTAAGAGCCTGTTCTTTCATATTTATGAATACATTTTACCACATTGCAGTTGTTTTTTTTAATGAAAACTCAACCTATCATTCTTTTTGAGTTCGACACATGTGGTGATACCTTATTTACACCAGGATGTTAATAAAATCAATGCTGGCTGTTCTCAGAATAAAGTACTTATATCCACAGTTTCAAATTGCATAAGTCAAATGGTGTCCAGTTTATGGTCTTCTCAAAACATTAAAATTACTGTTCTGGATGCTCAGAATGCATCTGAGCTCATCTAGTAACCGTTGGCTTCTGGGGGCCTAAAGTGGCCCCCAGACCCCCGGCCTATGGGCTTCGGCCCTGCGGGCGTCACACTTTGTTTACCCAATTTCTAGTTCTAAATTGCGCCCTTGTATATATGTAATCATGTTTTTGGCTATGTAGGACATCATGTGACTTCTGTGTAACTTCATTTTGACATCATTCTTTGAAGTCAAATGTTTTGCTGATTATAGATCATCATCAACACTTTCATTGTTGATATATACAAATAAATAAATAATCATTTATTTTTCAGATGTCTTCCTTGATGACCTTTGACTAAACTACTCCAAAATGTAATCACCTTGAGTTTTATATATCAAATAATATTCCTACTAAGTTTGATCCATTTAGGTTTCTTGGGGTGTGGGTGTCTAATCTAATCACCTCTACACGTCTATCCAAGTAATATTCCCACCATCCAGGTGCTACTGAGTTATCTTGTCCACAGACACACATAAAGACTCCAGTGAAAACAACAAGCTGCTGTTTCTGCCTCACCAACATGCAGGGTAAAAATAGCCCAGCAGAAATATGGCTTAAATTTAAAAATAAGACTTTTTCCTATATTTCCTTGATGAACATTCACTGATGAAGAAGAAACAAATATCTACAAGTCATGAGTATGGTTAAATACTTACCGTCTATCTCGGGGTGAATCCCATCTCTGGCGCGGTGTGACCGCTGGGATGACCTCCAGCCTGCTGAGACCCTTAACTGGAATAAGCAGGTTTAGAAAATGACTGTATAATTACTGTCTATGGAGGAGAATGGAAATTTATACTATCGCTCTAGAGATCCTAGTTGTCTGCCTCTGACTGCCAGCCTTCTGGGCAAAACTGTTCATCTTTAAGGCTGAGCTGGCCTTATGACTGCTGTGACAAACTGCCATAAAGCAGAAATTGTCCATTTCTTTTGCAGAGGAGTGTTTGTGTCGCCTGCCGGCTGACACACGGTGCGACTGGCCTTCATTTCAGCCACTTCAGGATGCCTCATCATTCACAAACCCAGTTTTAATAGAATATTACAGCGACACTCTTTTGTGCTTAATGATTTGACCAACAGTTAGATGAGTGATGCGTGTCACGGACTATGCTGTTGTGTCAGCATGAAGTTAATACGGTGAGATGAAAAGAAAAAAAAAACCCCTGCAATTAGCAGGGCATGCATAGGACTCATGGAGTCAGTGAGTGAGTGGGTCAGGAGTAGTAATGATAAAAAAACATCAATTCAGCTCTGAAATGATGGCATCTGATAGATGCAGTTGAGGACCAGTGAAGCTCCTTTGGTGGATCATGTGGGCATATTTTAACATGCACAATACAAGAAAGAAAATAAAGTTGTCTGTGACGCCTGCTTGCTAGTTACAGGTTGGAGGCCACCACTGCTCGTTAAATGAAATCCAAACACCTGTGATGAGTGAGCTAAACAAACAGCTTACAGGTCTTTGGTTGGCTGTAATGTGACCTTTTTTTTTTTTTAATCTCCCACTTAAGTTTGCTTTCTGAGTCAAAGTGGAGATTTGGCAACTGACTGTGACTCAATTCCTTGGCATATCTATGACATATTTACTAGTTTTGCAGCGATATTTGCTGTTGTTTAATTGCTGAGTAGTAGTTGGCCGGTTGCCATCATTGGTGCTAGGCTAATGCTAACAGGAAGCATATTAAAGTATTCAATTCCCCCCAACCAACTGGTGCTGTCCTGGACATCTGTGTGGTCTTAATAATTCTCAAAAATGTGATGTTCCTCTGTACTGTTAAAATGTTTTTTTTATTAGTATGACATAAGCAGAGGGTCACCTCTCCTGAGTCTGGTCTGCTTGAGGTTTCTTCCTCAGATCATCAGAGGGAGTTTTCCCCCTTACCACTGTGTCAATTTCTAGTTCTAAATTGCGCCCTTGATTACCATCTTATCAATATATTGCAGAATCTCCTGTATTTGTACAATGTCGTGGTTGAGGCAGTGCACACACTGTGCGTGTTCCCAGACCTGACCTGATTTTTGGAACAGATTTTCTAGTGTGTTTTTTTTTTTTTTTTTTTTTTTTTTTTTTTTTTAATTGGTAGCTCCTAAGACTATATGATGTTGGAAATTGATATTGTGATATTGCTTTTTCCGCAGTATGCATGTGGAAAAAGTACAGGAATCTTCACATACACAGTATAACGAAATAGTTCTATTTGGATGCAATCTCCAATGATTAGCACAAAATAATCATCTAAAGTGTCCCTGCTGCAGTATTTGTGCTGAGTGAAACTCAATGGCGTTAGCACTTTTAGCAGCTCTTGGTAGCCTAATCCGTTAAGTCCTGTTAATGCATAATTACTGAGAAAATAAGCGGCTCATAACATTTAATGTCCACACCAAAGTAAATCGCTAGGAGAACCATCATGCAGTCCCCAAAACTTTGATTTACCGTATTTTCCGCACCATAAGGTGCACCTAAAAGCCTTAAATTTTCACAAAAATCGGGCGTGTGCCCTATAATCTGGTGGGCCTTATGTGCGCACTGAATTCCAAAATCTGTAAAAACGACCGACGTTGTCTTTGACCGTCGGAATATCGGACCATTTCCTGCTGACACAAGGACGTAATACATAAAGTACGTACGCTAGCAGTGTAGAGTACGTACCCTGGCAGCGATAAACTAATCGGAGAACATTACGTAATATGTAAAGTACGTATGCTGGTAGCGTAGAGTACGTACGCTGCCAGTGATAAACCAATCAGAGAAGAGTCCGTGGTACGTACACTTACCTCCGCCACTCCTCCGGTAGTTACCGTATACTACAGGTATCCTGCAAAACAACATTTGTTTGTCTACGGACCCCCGAAAATGGCGCCAGCGAAGAGACATGCTTACGAGGCAAACTGCAGGCTATCAGTTACGCGGTTGTTCATGGGAATAGAGCACCTGCGGAGTTTCCGCAGAAACAAAGCGAGGTGGCCAGAGCTAGAAGACCAGCTGTGCAATTCAGACACAGAAGATGAAGACTTCGATGGATTTGTGACAGAACCATAATAAAAAATAATGTGAGTACCATATTGTTAAATACCGGTAGTTCAGAGTTGTTAAATGGTGTTAAACTCACCGTTTTGCTTCCGTGACCTTTTTTTTTTGGTAGACTATATGTTTTAGTGTGCACCTTTTGTAAGGGTTAAGTACCCACTAATTGAGGGCGCGCCTTATAATCCAGTGCGCCTTATGGTGCAGAAAATACGGTAGTAAACACCTGAACCAAGGTTAGCCTGTTAGCTTAGCTAGTTTGGACATGAAGAATGGGGCATGTTCAGGCTTCTTTCATCACACAGTGAGCCACACAAGCTCCACCCCTATGCATTAACGAGTTCATCATCACATAGGCAGAATCAGCGCTGCACCGCTGCCCAGATATGGGCTTCATATCGGTTGGTTCCAGGTCGCTAGAGAAGGCCTATGGGTGACATGACGCAGACTTTATCCAGTATATATACAGTCTATGGGTTAAGCCCAGGCGAGAGCCCTTGTTAGGGGAACAGGAGGTTTACTCATTGCACAGCTCCACCTGCTGGCTACTCCTATGTGGGTCATGGCACCCAGGTAACCTGTGCTGTGTCCAAAACTGGGCTCAAACTCACAATCACCGGCTTGGGAATAAGGCATGTTAATCACGAGGTGAAACCCAAAGGCACCTACCATCTATGGCTAGTATGTCTTTTGGTGTTGGACAGTGAGGTTTACTGCTGTGCAGTGCCCCCTGCTGGCTGTCATTACAGAATCATGGGTTTCTTTAGAGCCACAGTCTGGCCCCGCCCCTGTTGTATGTATGCATTACGCGATTGTTGCCTCGGTGTCGCGTGCATGTGTTGGCTGTGAACCCGAACAGACTGCTGTGCTACGTGCCCATTGTGTTACCTCCTCACACGCTGTCTAGCTGGAATTACGCCAACAACCGTTCCCTTTGTGCCCGCACTGAAAAGAATGAAAGAGCTCTCTCTCCCGAACACAAGCTCACACATTTACCTGTCTGTCAAAGCAGGCGCCAAAAGCCCTACAGTCACCCTATAACGTGATGAATATTTACATACATCGCTGATCCGGCTGAGTTCATTCAGCTTCTTTTCTACCTCAGTGTCTGTGTCATTAATCCTGGATTTAACATTTAATATTTCTAATATTTCTAATAATAATAAAAGCCCAACTCTTTTCACGTGTCCCCTTGCTGTCTATTTAGGGGGACATTCTATCAAAGTAATTTTCATTTGTATTTCATTAGCAAAATGAAAAAATGAAGAAGTTGGGACCACTGGCAGGTGTGTTCTTTTAACTCGTGAGCGGGCGAAGCAGCATTCGAGTTTGAATAACAGAGAATCAGACACAAAGTTGTTACCAGCAAAGGACAGACTCCATTTTTGTGTTGGGCAGCGCGGTGTCTTAGTGGTTAGCACTGTTGCCTCACAGCTAGAAGGTTGTGGGTTCGATTCCCACCCATGTTCTTTCTGTGTGGTGGTTGCATGTTCTTTTTGTCTTTCCGTGGGTTCCCTCCGGGTGCTCCAGCTTCCTCCCACATCCAGAGACATGCAGGTTAGGTGGAGTGGAAACTTTAAAAATTGTCCAGGTCTCCCCTGTCAATAAGGTCTTGATCTCAGTGGGACTAAACCAATTAAATTTACATTTGTAGACAATGTTTACAGACTGATGCAAGTGAATTTGAAAATGTGTCCAAACGTTTGAGTGTATGTCTGTAATTCTACCTAAACTGTTGAAATTGTGCTGTGAGGTCATTTTATGTTGTAGGCCATGTTCACAGAAGGACATAGGTGGTGTCCCCTCAAAACTGTCCAATAACCCAATAATCCTTTTATTCTGTGAAAAGAAATCCAATAACAACTGGCTCAGTGTTCCCTTTTAAACATAATGCTCTCAAATGAGCCACCAATTGTCAAAATCAGCTGTATTTTACTGAGACATCACAAAGTATATTTTTCCTCCCCAAAAGCCTATTTCTCCCCATTTCTTTCTTGGTTGCCATGACAACCTTATAAATGCCTATTATTTGGCTGTTCAGTTTAATAGGAAATACAAACCAGATAAATGATGCACAACTGTTTCCATGAGATGTATGTGATATGAAACGATGCAATAAAGGGAACAACTAATTAACCTAACAGGCAAGTGTCATAGTTAAAGACAACAAGACCTTCATTGTACTAAACAATAGGGTCGTACACTCATAGATATGCAGCCAACATTGTCCACATCCTCAAATCTGTGACCATTATGTGTGAGCTCAAAATGACCCTTGAATGACCTTGACTTTAAATCAATCTGCAGCTGTTATAAATTGTATCAATGCTTCAAGTTCACTGAAATAGTGTGTTCATTCATAATCCTAGGTGTTCCCATTCAAAAGTTACTTTTTCACATTACTGGATGGCAACCACCTTGAAATTCTGGGTCAAAATGGTGTATTAATGTCTAAATGATGTCAGAATCAGAATCCTCATGGTCAACTTACCCAAAACAAGTGTCGTCATTTATGATTCTAGACGTTGTCCCACAATGTTTTTGTTTTCAAAACTTTATTTAAAAAGATATATTAACAAACATTAAACAAACAATTAATAGAAAGAGATGTAAAATAAAATAAATTGTACATAAGTAAAGGGATTCTTTAACATTAATTATCTCAAAAAATCCCTTACAGAGTGTGACAGTTTTGGACAAGTTAAATTTCCTGGCAAAAAAAATATGAAGGTTGAATAAAATTGAACAGGGCTTCGTGCTGGAACCGTTGTGCTGCTCTTTACTTGTGGAAAGGTTTTGTTAAAAGCTCTTTGCTAGGAATGTATTTTTTATAATATTTCATACATTTGTTGTTTATTTGAGAACATTTTATTGAACTTATTACCAGGCAGCGCTTTGCAATTATTTTATTTTCCTGTTTGTATAATGTTACAATAAATTGTTGGTTTAAACAACAAGCAAATTTAGGTTTTGCATTTTGTTCCCATACTGTACCGAAAATGAACCGAACCGCGACCTCAAAACTGAGGTATGTACCGAACCATGATTTTTGTGTATCATTAGCTATACCCCTAGTGTTTATTAAATCATATTTTGGGGGATGGAGCAGTGGTTCTCAAAGGTTTACTTTGATGTGGGCATTAAAAATGATGACCCGCTTATTTCTTAAATAGTTGTGGATTAACGGCACCTAATGTCATCAAGCTATGGTAGCTACTACGAATGCTAACACTGTTAGCATCCAAAATTAATCATGATAATTTGACTAGATGCAAATACTGGCACATACATCTTAGATGATCCATTATGAGAATTAACCTCAGAAAAAGCCATATTATTACAGATATTAAAAAAAAAATACTCAAACACCAGCAATATGATCAACAGCAATGACAAGCTGTCATTCAAAATGACCACACCCCTAATTATGCAAACCTTTATGACATGAAGTAAGACGTTAAAGCCCTGGAGCTGTCATTGGGGGAGAACTAGATATAGAGACCAAAACCATTTTTGTACCAGGCTGTAAACATGTTTATTTCTGCTCACAGTGTAAATACCATAGTTTGTAGGGATAAACATAAATTCAGCACCCGTTATTTTCTTGCCTTGGAGCAAGACATACATAGATGATGAGGTAGATACGTCGTGAACAATTCTTTAGCCCTACCACAAGATTGCAGTGTGATACAAAACGAATCGGACCAACCGTACACAAACAGGAACCTTGGTTCAGACCTTATTCCGGACTTTCGGGCGTGAAAACGTCCTTGTTTACAGTGCAGGTGTTCTGTACAGTCCAGGCTCAGGGCTGGATAACAGACAGCTCCATCGAACCAAGATCAACTGCAGACGTGCAAACGGTGGCCAGAAAACCTTCATCAAACCAACAAAGACAGTGGTTAAGTGGGGACTGACGTAGTGTGATACCCGGCGTGTGGTTAGAAACAGAACAAACACAGTGAAGTGAATACCACACACACACACACACACACACACACACACACACACACCAATGGTGTGATGAAGAACTAACGGGACAGTCAGCTGAAACAGAAACAGTAAACCCAAAACTCCCACGAGAACAGGCAACGGACTGGAAACAGGCACACATTTAATCCTGACATCAGCAGTATTTTCAGCAACATTTTTAATAGTTTATGCTGTAGATTACACTGAATACAGTTTATAATGAAAAAAAAAATCTTTATTAGTTTTGTAATAATGTAAAACAACCATACCTTGATGTTTAAATAAGTAATGATATAAGTCAAAGTTTATAGATGACTGATGATTTTTTTTAATGCATGATATTACCTTGTTGCCAAACAATGAAGAAGGCAAGTTGATCAACTTGGTTCTTTTCATATTACAAATAGCCGTACATGTATTAGATAAAATTTGTTTGTGAAAAGTATTAATGTTGATGCTCATTTACTCCACTGTAACAATTAATGCTTAATTAAATTATGTATATAATGTATATAATTAAATTAGTAATGTCAACATATTTACATGCTTGTTCATTTTAAACATTTAACAAATACTTGAATATATGTAGACATATTTCGCATTTGTTTCACTTATGTGTTTCACTGTTTCAACACAATATGATTCCAAGATTGACCCTTGCATCACAAGGGTTAAGCTATTTACTTTTACATTTGCAGCTAGTAATGAGGCTACAGAATGTGATTGAGTCTATAATTTATTATAATGGCAGTCGTGACAACACTTGTGGAAACGAGATGGACAAAGCTGCACAAACATGAATCTCTCTGTCAAAACTGTGTTTTATGCAACACATTTAATGGTTGTATTTACCAAAAGTAACGTGCAAAGCTATTTGCCCTATTGAGATATCCCATAATCTCTTGTGCGCCAGAGAGTCGCTGCAGTCAAAACAACATAGAGAATCCCCATGATGACAATTGTAAATGAATATTATACTACAAAAATTTATTTTTTTTCATGATACCCTGCATGATACCCTGAAAACGTGCTAAAAGAATTAGAACAAATAATCTGTGTCTGCTACATTTAATCTGCGTGGAATTTAATAAACGCAAACGTCTGGAACAAAGAGGACAAACAGTGTTGCAAAGAACAATAATCAAGACGTTAAAGAGCAAACTTCACTTTCCCCCAGAGCGACATGATCAGGAAGCGATTGTAGCTCACAGCAGCTTCCATTGAAAATAACAGAGAGACAGACTGTGATTCTCGCATATTTACGTAAAACAAATGCAATAACGTCTATAAACCCAGAGAATAATATTCACAAGAGTTTTAGGCACAATATAAAAATAGTTTTATGTTGCGATGTTAGTGGTGTTGTCCGTGTGTAGCGGTTAAAGTGCAGCGTGATCAGAGCGTCTCAATGCAGTTCTCAATGTTACTGAGATCTCGCAGAGCGGCGACCTCTCAGAGGTTTTGCAGGATTTGAAACGTCAATAAGGGCGAATGATTTGGGCCTTTTGAATTTTAAAATTACATGCCCTTTAAAATCTAGCAACAGTATATCTGAGCAAGGTTATTGGCGAAATGATACAATAGACAGTTTAGAATGGCATGGTGGGCACAGCTAACTGAAATGTTAGCTTTGATAACCATTAAACCGCAAACTGAAAAGTTAACTTTTATAATGCTAAACTGATGAACTGCTAAAAAAATTTAGCAGAAGTTACCGCTAACTTTTAGTATTGACTCGGTCGAGGCCACATCGGATTACACTGTTGGCTACTGATAAGCCAGTTTGGACTTTAAGCACAGCAGGGGCTGCTGGGTAAATTCAAGTCACATAACCTGCGCATTCGCAGGATCAGAAACACAAAGGATCCTGCTGTTTGCAGAATACGGACCTGGGGGCAGGCCTAGACAAACAGCCTCAAACAGAATGGTCTACTGCATCTCAGGATCCTGCTCACACCATTCCCAGTCTATGTCGCGATAGTGATTCTCCTGATGATACAGATTGGGCTGACATTTCCCAAGACCCTGAGGGTAACAGTTCCAATCCCAGTCAAAATGTCAATCTTTCTGATGATTCCGATTGGGCTGATATATCCCCAGATCCCGATTGCACCAGGTCCAATCTCAGTCTGACTGTTCGTTCTTGTGACACTACAGTAAGGTCTAATGCTTCTCAAGATCCAGTCCATACCGGTCCAAATTTCAGTCAATGTAATGATTCTTATGATAATAGAGAGCCATGTGAGTTTAATCACTTTGGATCTGACTTGAAACACAGTAGCTCATACACAAGTATAAATATTCCCTTGGAGGTGGGCTCTGCATTGAAATCCAGTACGACTTCTCTAAACCAAGATAGTAGTAGAACTATGTGCCCATGTACTAGTCAATGTTTAGATGTCAGTGATGGTACCGACCAAAGTATTTACAAGTGTAAAGGAGCCTCTGTATTTTCCCCAACAAATATGAGTCCGTTCCCAGAAAACGAATGCCCTTGTCCTAGAGTCAGTCAGAGTTTAAAGGGGAATTGCAATGATGAACACGGTAGTTGTGCTCATTATGACTTGCCTCCACTCCACTTTTGACATGCGCAAGAGCATATCTGCTGAGACTACAGTCGCCGCCGTGGGCCCAGGAGGGTCGCAGGTCCCCACGTCAGTCGCCGCCGTGGGTCCAGGAGGGTCGCAGGTCCCCACGTCAGTCGCCGCCGTGGGTCCAGGATGGTCGCAGGTCCCCACGTCAGTCGCCGCCGTGGGCCCAGGAGGGCCGCACGGCCTCACGTCAGTCTCCGCCGTGGATCCAGGAGGGTACATCCAACCAGCCTCACAACCGCAGACCACATGTAACCACACCAGCCCAGGACCTCCACATCCAGCATGTTCACCTCCAAGATCGTCTGAGACCAGCCACTCGGACAGCTGCTGAAACAATCGGTTTGCATAACCAAAGAATTTCTGCACAAACTGTCAGAAACCGTCTCAGGGAAACTCATCTGCATGCTCGTCGTCCTCATCGGGGTCTCGACCTGACTCCAGTTCGTCATCATAACCGACTTGAGTGGGCAAATGCTCACATTCGCTGGCGTTTGGCACGTTGGAGAGGTGTTCTCTTCACGGATGATGCGAAGGAGATGTGTTGCACTGCATGAGGCAAATGGTGGTCACACCAGATACTGACTGGTATCCCCCCCCAATAAAACAAAACTGCACCTTTCAGAGTGGCCTTTTATTGTGGGCAGTCTAAGGCACATCGGTGCACTAATCATGGTGTCTAATCAGCATCTTGGTATGGCACACCTGTGACGTGGGATGGATTATCTCAGCAAAGGAGAAGTGCTCACTATCACAGATTTCGACTGGTTTGTGAACAATATTTGAGGGAAATGGTGATATTGTGTATGTGGAAAAAGTTTTAGATCTTTGAGTTCATCTCATACAAAATGGGAGCAAAACAAAAGTGTTGCGTTTATATTTTTGTTGAGTATAAGAAGAAGAATTTTAAATTCTATTCTAGAATTAACAGGAAGCCAATGAAGAGAGGCCAATATGGGTGAGATATGCTCTCTCCTTCTAGTCCCCATTAGTACTCTAGCTGCAGCATTTTGAATTAACTGAAGGCTTTTCAGGGAACTTTTAGGACAACCTGATAATATTGAATTACAATAGTCCAGCCTAGAGGAAATAAATGCATGAATTAGTTTTTCAGCATCACTCTGAGACAAGACCTTTCTAATTTTAGAGATATTGCGCAAATGCAAAAAAAGCAGTCCTACATATTTGTTTAATATGCGCTTTGAATGACATATCCTGATCAAAAATGACTCCAAGATTTCTCACAGTATTACTAGAGGTCAGGGTAATGCCATCCAGAGTAATGATCTGATAGACACCATGTTTCTAAGGTTTGTGGGGCCAAGTACAATAACTTCAGTTTTATCTGAGTTTAAAAGCAGGAAATTAGAGGTCATCCATGTCTTTATGTCTGTAAGACAATCCTGCAGTTTAGCTAATTGGTGTGTGTCCTCTGGCTTCATGGATAGATAAAGCTGGGTATCATCTGCGTAACAATGAAAATTTAAGCAATACCGTCTAATAATACTGCCTAAGGGAAACATGTATAAAGTGAATAAAATTGGTCCTAGCACAGAACCTTGTGGAACTCCATAATTAACTTTAGTCTGTGAAGAAGATTCCCCATTTACATGAACAAATTGTAATCTATTAGACAAATATGATTCAAACCACCGCAGCGCAGTGCCTTTAATACCTATGGCATGCTCTAATCTCTGTAATAAAATTTTATGGTCAACAGTATCAAAAGCAGCACTGAGGTCTAACAGAACAAGCACAGAGATGAGTCCACTGTCCGAGGCCATAAGAAGATCATTTGTAACCTTCACTAATGCTGTTTCTGTACTATGATGAATTCTAAAACCTGACTGAAACTCTTCAAATAGACCATTCCTCTGCAGATGATCAGTTAGCTGTTTTACAACTACCCTTTCAAGAATTTTTGAGAGAAAAGGAAGGTTGGAGATTGGCCTATAATTAGCTAAGATAGCTGGGTCAAGTGATGGCTTTTTAAGTAATGGTTTAATTACTGCCACCTTAAAAGCCTGTGGTACATAGCCAACTAACAAAGATAGATTGATCATATTTAAGATCGAAGCATTAAATAATGGTAGGGCTTCCTTGAGCAGCCTGGTAGGAATGGGGTCTAATAAACATGTTGATGGTTTGGATGAAGTAACTAATGAAAATAACTCAGACAGAACAATCGGAGAGAAAGAGTCTAACCAAATACCGGCATCACTGAAAGCAGCCAAAGATAACGATACGTCTTTGGGATGGTTATGAGTAATTTTTTCTCTAATAGTTAAAATTTTGTTAGCAAAGAAAGTCATGAAGTCATTACTAGTTAAAGTTAATGGAATACTCAGCTCAATAGAGCTCTGACTCTTTGTCAGCCTGGATACAGTGCTGAAAAGAAACCTGGGGTTGTTCTTATTTTCTTCAATTAGTGATGAGTAGAAAGATGTCCTAGCTTTACGGAGGGCTTTTTTTATAGAGCAACAGACTCTTTTTCCAGGCTAAGTGAAGATCTTCTAAATTAGTGAGACGCCATTTCCTCTCCAACTTACGGGTTATCTGCTTTAAGCTACGAGTTTGTGAGTTATACCACGGAGTCAGACACTTCTGATTTAAAGCTCTCTTTTTCAGAGGAGCTACAGCATCCAAAGTTGTCTTCAATGAGGATGTAAAACTATTGACGAGATACTCTATCTCACTTACAGAGTTTAGGTAGCTACTCTGCACTGTGTTGGTATATGGCATTAGAGAACATAAAGAAGGAATCATATCCTTAAACCTAGTTGCAGCGCTTTCTGAAGACTTCTAGTGTAATGAAACTTATTCCCCACTGCTGGGTAGTCCATCAGAGTAAATGTAAATGTTATTAAGAAATGATCAGACAGAAGGGAGTTTTCAGGGAATACTGTTAAGTCTTCTATTTCCATACCATAAGTCAGAACAAGATCTAAGATATGATTAAAGTGGTGGGTGGACTCATTTACTTTTTGAGCAAAGCCAATAGAGTCTAATAATAGATTAAATGCAGTGTTGAGGCTGTCATTCTCAGCATCTGTGTGGATGTTAAAATTGCCCACTATAATTATCTTATCTGAGCTAAGCACTAAGTCAGACAAAAGGTCTGAAAATTCACAGAGAAACTCACAGTAACGACCAGGTGGACGATAGATAATAACAAATAAAACTGTTTTTTGGGACTTCCAATTTGGATGGACAAGACTAAGAGACAAGCTTTCAAATGAATTAGAGCTCTATCTGGGTTTTTGATTAATTAATAAGCTGGAATGGAAGATTGCTGCTAATCCTCCGCCCCGGCCCGTGCTACGAGCATTCTGACAGTTAGTGTGACTCGGGGTGTTGACTCATTTAAACTAACATATTCATCCTGCTGTAACCAGGTTTCTGTTAGGCAGAATAAATCAATATGTTGATCAATTATTATATCATTTACCAACAGGGACTTAGAAGAGAGAGACCTAATGTTTAATAGACCACATTTAACTGTTTAGTCTGTGGTGCAGTTGAAGGTGCTATATTATTTTTTCTTTTTGAATTTTTATGCTTAAAAAGATTTTTGCTGGTTATTGGTAGTCTGGGAGCAGGCACCGTCTCTACGGGGATGGGGTAATAAGGGATGGCAGGGGGAGAGAAGCTGCAGAGAGGTGTGTAAGACTACAACTCTGCTTCCTGGTCCCAACCCTGGATAGTCACGGTTGGAGGATTTAAGAAAATTGGCCAGATTTCTAGAAATGAGAGCTGCTCCATCCAAAGTGGGATGGATGCCGTCTCTCCTAACAAGACCAGGTTTTCCCCAGAGCTTTGCCAATTATCTATGAAGCCCACCTCATTTTTTGGACACCACTCAGACAGCCAGCAATTCAAGGAGAACATGCGGCTAAACATGTCACTCCCGGTCCGATTGGGGAGGGGCCCAGAGAAAACTACAGAGTCCGACATTGTTTTTGCAAAGTTACACACCGATTTAATGTTAATTTTAGTGACCTCCGATTGGCGTAACCAGGTGTCATTACTGCCGACGTGAATTACAATCTTACCAAATTTACGCTTAGCCTTAGCCAGCAGTTTCAAATTTCCTTCAATGTCGCCTGCTCTGGCCCCCGGAAGACAATTGACTATGGTTGCTGGTGTCGCTAACTTCACATTTCTCAAAACAGAGTCGCCAATAACCAGAGTTTGATCCTCGGCGGGTGTGTCGTCGAGTGGGGTAAAACGGTTAGAGATGTGAACGGGTTGGCGGTGTACACGGGGCTTCTGTTTAGGGCTACGCTTCCTCCTCACAGTCACCCAGTCGGCCTGCTTTCCCGGCTGCTCGGGATCTGCCAGGGGGTAACTAACGGCGGCTAAGCTACCTTGGTCCGCACCGACTACAGGGGCCTGGCTAGCTGTAGAATTTTCCATGGTGCGGAGCCGAGTCTCCAATTCGCCCAGCCTGGCCTCCAAAGCTACGAATAAGCTACACTTATTACAAGTACCATTACTGCTAAAGGAGGCCGAGCAATAACTAAACATTTCACACCCAGAGCAGAAAAGTGCAGGAGAGACAGGAGAAGCCGCCATGCTAAATCGGCTAAGAGCTAGTAGCTACGCTAAGCTAGCGGATTCCTAAAAACACGCAAGTGAATAATGTGTAAATAATTTAGAGGTGATTCAGCAGAAGGAGTGCTTTAGTTAAGGCACGTAAAGATTACACTGGGAACAAATCGTAATCTAGATAACTAGATCAATCTAACTGCGCAGATTAAACAGCTAAAGATACAGAAAAACACCGCTGTGCTCCGGAACAGGAAGTGATACAATACCGCAGTGAGAGCCAACCACCAGTAGAGGCAAGCAAGAACAGATGACAGGTGACCTGTCCAGCTGGTTATTTAAAGTCACATTTTGAGTTAGTCTTTGCTGGTCCATTGTTTGTTGCTGTTGCTTCTCATGTCGTGGTGGTATGTATTATACTATTGATAATTGAAATTTTTTAAGTTTATTTGTTGATATGCTGCCCCTGGGGCTCAAAGCATATTTGGCTTTTGTTTGTACTTTCTGTTTTGATTGGTTTTTCCCTCACCCTGTGTTGAGGGTTATTTGTATTTTAGTTGTAACTTTCCTCACTCTTGCTGTTTTTTTGAAACCTCACCCCTGTTTGGATAACGCCTATTTTTGTTGAAGCCTTACCCACTCTTGTTTTTGTATATTGGGCTCATTGACTGTTTATTAAAACTTGGCAACTTTTTTGAACTCACTTCCTATGTTTTGGCTGTCTTGCATTTGGGTTCTATTTTGTTAAATACCTGGCACTGAATCCTGACAGAAGGATCAAAAATTACCCCAGGTTCCTCACTTTGTCAGTGTGATGTATGACACACGAGCCTAGGCTGAGTGTTAACTGGTCAAATTGATGCCGATGTCTCACTTGACCAAGAACCATCATTTCAGTCTTATCAGAGTTTAAAAGTAGGAAGTTTCTAGACATCCAACTTCTTACTGCTGCAAGGCAATCTTCTAAGGATTTTATGTGAACGAGATTACCAGCAGTTATCAGCATATATAACTGAGTATCATCTGCATACTAGTGAAAGGTAATCCCAAAACACCGCAATATGTGCCCAAGGGGTGCTATATAAAGGGAGAAAAGCAAGGAGCCTAAGACAGACCCCTGTGGAACCCCACATTTCATGTCACTAAGGTTATAGGTAGTGTTACTGTACAAAACACAGTGAGAACGACTGGTCAAGTATGATGTCAGCCATGCAAGGGCACTCCCAGTAATCCCAATGAATAGAATGTTTTTGAATATTTTATTTTCTTTTTAATGCCATCTTTAGGATGGCGTGTGTGTGTGTGGGTGTGTGTTAATGCGTGAGCAATTTTAAAAAACTGGAGGTTACCTTGATGCCATGCGCGATGCTAACATCTGCAAAATGTCTTGTAAATCACTCCAGAGGTGTTATCAGGTTACAAAAACAGCATTCTTCATTTTAGAAGTGTTTATTTCTCGCTAGCTTTTACATTACGTAATATATGAGAAACATGTTAGTGTGTTATTTTCAGCAATGTTGGAGAAGGAGCCAGAGAGAGACGAGCCAGCATGCATCATTAAACCTCTCTACTCTGATTGGCTGCCACCATGTGCTGCCCACATGATCTATGACATTTATACCTCAGCCGGATGTGGATCCTCAGGTTTACGAGTGGGTCCAGACCCCTCCAGATCTGGTGTAGTGGATACAGGTTGTGTGGAACTATTTTCTTCTTTATTTTCTTCTTTGCCGTCTTTGTTTCGGGTGGCACGTAATATGAATTTGTCATCTGCTCACACCAAAACAAACAAAATGTCAGACTTGTCACCCTCCGAGATACCGCCTGAAAATGATGATTTCTAATCTTGTTTTATATATCATTTCTGGGGTATAAAAAACAAAACATGCAATATGACCGGATCTACTTTGTTGGGGTTGGCGGATGGATACGGACGGATCACCTTCACCTCTGGCTTTTCGAAAACTAATAATCTTGTTTAATGTATCAGTTTTGTAAAAACACAATCACGGCTGAGGTAAAAAACAAAACACCCCTAGTCTGGGGAGCAATGCGATCCCTCTGCCATCCCCAACATGTTCTGCCATTGACTGTCGGTCTCAACCGTGCAACCGTCAGTCGTTCAAGGTTGTCTGTTCTTTTGAAAATTTACCCTTCAGGGGAACTTTTTATGAAAAAAATTCTATACCCGAATTTTGTTCATATTGGTGATGTCATATTTTGAATCCCTTACTTAAAGGCTAATAAATAAAATTATAGTGGTGCCATTGAAACTTCTTTTTATGCCTTAAATCTTAAAGTGACCCTATAGCTTTAATGTTTGTGTCATAGACTGCTAACTGTTAAAGCTTCAGTGCAGCCTCTAACAGTAAGTCCATCCATCCATCAGTGTTCCTCAGGGGCTGCTGAGGGATGGAGACGATTTCAGCATACATTTGTCAAGAGGCTGGATTCTGGACACTTTGTTGGTCCAAAATGTAAAAAACACTCACTCTCACATTCAAACCTTTGGTCAGTTAATTAATTTAGAGCCACAGATGAACCTGCATGTTTTTAGATTGTCGTAGGAAGATGAAGTGCCTTTAAAAAAAAAAAAACACGAAACAAATGCTGATGCAGACGGCCTCATTCATTAATATGTGCAGAAATGTTCATCTCCACATAAAATCAGTGCCAGATTCGTGACACTTACACAACTACTGACAGGCGTGTGCACACCAGCTGCAATCTGCACCAGGAGTAGATCCTGAAAATTTGGGTGAGTGGATTCCACTCATCCCTGGAAGGAGAGCATAATATTTTCATACATCATATCTATCTATATACGAGGTCTGTGAGAAAAGTATCCGACCTTTTTATTTTATGCAAAAACTATATGGATTTGATTCGTATGTTTTTACGTCAGCCAAGCTTGAACCTTCGTGCGCATGCGTGAGTTTTTCCACGCCTGTCGGTTGCGTCATTCGCCTATGGGCAAGCTTTGAGTGAGCACTGGTCCACCCCTCTCGTCGTTTCATTTCGAGGAAATGGCGGAATGATTTGGGCTTTTTTTCCATCAGAATTTTTTCAGAAACTGTTAGAGACAGGCAGCTGGAAATCATTCTAAAAATGTACCTGGCTTTCGGTGAAAATTTTACAGGCTTCACAGAGAATAAGGAGTGTTACTACAGCTTTAAGGACTGCCCACAATGGCGCACGGCGCGCCGCGCTCTGAGCCGCCATCGAGAGGCAGAAAACACCACATCATTTCTAAACGGATCGCTGTGTGGAGCCGGGACCGTTGTGTGCAATTTCTCTGGTTATCACAAGAGCTGGACATCAGCCATTTTCTGGCAGATTTCACTTAACAAGAGATTTTGTCATGGAAAGCCGCGCGGAGGCTTCACGCGTCACGACGGAGCCGCTGATGGAGCGAGACAAAGGAACACCTCCGTTTCGGAGTGTTAAAGGACAAGTTGGGACATGCCTATCTCGGCTTTCAGTGCTTACCAGTCGAGTGAGTATAAGAGAAATTGTGGAGAGCTGGGCATGTCCCAACTGTTATGTGTCGGACGCAGCTCGGAGAACCGACCAGCGTTTGAAGGACCCAGTATGAAATAAGCAGAGCACGGTACAAAGGCTAACTGAATTTAATACATAACAGTGATACAAAAAATAACAAAAGAAAGTGCGTCTGGCGTGGTGCGCTCCCAGCAGCGCTAACGGTCCGGAGCCAGAAGCTGTTCGGACCCAAGGACCCCGCCGACACCCCCCAGGTGGCCGCAACAACCGAGTCTGTGAAAGAAGGAACCATTATGTGAGTCCCACACTCTACACACAGAGAGAACACGTAAAGGTGTACAAACAGCAAAACACTTCCTGGCTTGATTACTAATCAGCTTCCCAACCTGCAGGCATGGAACATCCAGTTCACAAAACTCCACTGCAGTGGAAGCCGATACATGACTACATACAGCTCAATATTAAAAAGGTGTGAGGGACACCATTTACTGACGTATAAATGTTAGTCACAAAATCTAACGTCCTCAGGAAGTGTGCTACGAGCGTGAGACCTCACCCCCTCCTCTTTCACAGACCGTGCATCAAACCCTGACGTTTCGCTGCATCCACTGATGAGAATGGCTCCCGGACGACGATCTCACCCGTCTGGTCACAGGTCTCTGGCAAATACACACTGTAGACTCCAGTCTTAAATGCCACCATGTTCCAATCCATATAGATGCACCTAGCTGTGAGTCCTGACGAGCCGCAGGTGATCAGGGTGAGTCCTGATAACTCAGCAACACAGCCACTCAGTCCGAAATGCAAGCCACCTGGAGAGGAAAAACAAAGACAGAAACAAAGGCGCCAGGCCCCCCAGCCATACAACACCAACTTGTCCTTTAACACTCCGAAACAGAGGTGTTCCTTTGTCTCGCTCCATCAGCGGCTCCGTCGTGACATGCGAAGCCTCCGCACGGCTTTCCATGACAAAATCTCTTGTTAAAAGTGAAATCTGCTATATATATATATATATATATATTTTTTTTTTTTCAAGGGTGTTAATAAGTTATGCAAAGTTTCTATAATGAGTTAATAATAATAATGTTAATTTACTCTTAATGTATTTATAAATTGTTTAGGTTCTTATCATATACACACTATTATCATCATTATTATATTAGCATTATTATTATTATTATTTTATTTTGTCATTTGATTTTTAAATGGACCACAATGGAAATAAGTCTTTTCACTTTCTTGTCATCCATATATTTCATTTTAACGTACTTACAGTGAACTTACTGAATAGAATCACACACTCACACTTTTAATATATTGATGATTTACTGAATAGAATCACACACTCACACTTTTAATATATTGATGATTTACCGCCCCCTGCTGGATTGGTGTGTGAGTCCAGAATGTAAATATCAATGTCCATTGTTCAGTGTTGTTAACTAATATATGTAGTTTATCTAAAAATATTAGTCCTATCATTTGTTTTGGCGCTGTTAATCCTTGACCAAAAATACATAAACATACCAAACGACAAATGTCAGCTCTCTCCAGTTTATGCATGATCAAAATTGCATGCATGCACACATGCACGCAGAGCTTTTTGTCTTCTCTACATTCTGCTGTGAGCAGGCGCTTTTAATTTGACAAATACAGACGGTGGCGGAAGACATTAAAAGCACTACACTTTCACTTATGGTACTGGGAGCATGACACTTAAGTCACTCATGGTAACAGCAACATAACACTTAACTAAACTGACTAAACCAATTGAACTACAAAACACAATAAATTAATAACACTAACAACACTGTTAAACTAACATGAAGCACAATAACATTTAAAACTCTAAAAACCAAAACTCCCATGGTGCATTTGTCACAGACTGAGCTGTGACGTTTATGCAGTCAATGGCGTGTAGGCAGCAATTAGCCGGCATTTAACAACTATGCTGCACTGACGCCGACTGTGTTTCACTTTTCATCCATCTGTATGTATTGTTTTCATTTTCCTGGTTCATTATTCACTGTCACTAATCACCATTTGCCATAACTTTTACCTAGTATTGTGACTAAGAGTGCAGGGAAAGGCCTACCGGCATTTCTTATGTTGCAATGTGTTTATTTCCACCACGTTTCAAAACGCGCATCTTATACCGTTACGCATTACCAAAGTTCATCTGTTTTAGTGATCTTTAAAACACTGGTAAAACATTTCTGTAACAGTTTAAGCTTACTCACCAAGGTTGCCAGCATGCAGGTGCTTCCTTGTTTGGGGCAAACCGAGTGAATGTTCCATTCAGTGTAAATACAGCGGTTGGGCCGGAGTAAACTATTTTAGACAGGGGTGTTTTATCTGGTGATGTTCATATTCCATTTTATTATGTTTAGTAGGGGTTTTTGGTTAAAGGAAATGGTGTTGGGTGTTTATATATTTTGTTTGTATTTCTTTGGGTTGTTTTGTGCTTATGTTGTTGTTATTTAGTTGATTGATTGATTTATTTTGTGAATGGAGTTTACCTGTGGGAGGGGCTGTTACTCTGTAAAGGGCTCAGAGCCTCAGTTGTGAGGGGAGCGTCGGAGGGGAAGGTTGGGTCTCAGTAGTGGCCCAGAGTCTTTGATAGATATAGTCTGGTACTCTTGCTCATTTCTTTTTTGATGCCCACCTTGGGATGCACTGTAAATATTTGCACTTTTAGAAAATAGGAAAAGAAGAAAATTAAAAGAAATGTTTTTAACTGGGAAAACTGTCTCTTGTCCACTCCGTCGCCGGTCATTCCTGCTTACAGCATTGCAGAACAATGTCCATGTTTACTGGTTAGCTAAAATCGCTAATTTCTCCAAAAATATTTGTCCTGTCACTTTCCATTTTCGCAGCGTTCATCCTGACCCAAATACATAAACATACCAAATGGCAAATGTCAGCTCTCCCTGGTTTTTGCCGTGATCGAAGCCGCATGCACGCACACACACTAGTAGTAAGCAACTCTTTCCATCATGAATACTAACATAAAAGTCAAATTTGCAACTAAAATATATTTTTTATTGCAAACCATGTCTTTCATAATCACCAGTAAATTTTTTGACAGATTGGCCACAAATCTCTTAAACCCGTTAATCTGTAATAGTGTCATGCTGATCATAGCGGTTTATCCTACTTCTGTGGAGGGATGATAGTGTAAAAAGGATTTTGTGCTGTTGAACACAGTGAAACATGTTTTTATATGCTTTTTTCAGTTTTGGAAGATAATGATTAAGAAATGGTGGCAAACATTATATCATCATACTTTCATATTATCATTACAAACTGCCTCTTGTTTTATTTCTTTATTTTCCTTTTTTCCTGTTTTTTTGCCTTTATATATTTTTTTTCTCCAGATCATTTTTAGCTGATGGGGCATCCCCAGACCCCCGATCCATCCCTGATCTGTGTACTGCCATGCGTCCATGATGAGAGTGCTGCTCAGAGCAAAAGTGAAAGATGCTGGATATCAGTAAGAGATGGCCACAAAAGGTGAAGAAAAAACAAAAATTCACAACACTGGGAACTGAAATAACTGTGTGAGGTGGAAGCCGGAAAAGTTTCACTTTCCGTAGTGCGTCCTCCACAGTGACCACGCTGTGAAGGCTTTAATAACTGATGTGAATGTTGACTCTTCTGTGCCTTCAGGTTCGGATGGTGACACATTATAAAACAACATGATCTGACATTAAAGCTGAATGCCAAAAAAAAAAAGCAGATAAGAATTCAAAATAAGGAGACCAGGAGGATGAGAACGTGGCATTTGACAGTCATCAAGTGGCATTTGTTTAAGGAATGTTGGAGAAAACGATGATCCACCAACAACCCTCACCCAGACTATTTCATAATTCTTAAGATGATATTTGCAAATTCTGTGTCTTCTTTAATTAATGAGTGCAGTTCAGTCAGAACTAAATTTTATTTCAGTGAAACTAGAACTGGTTCTTGCAAAAGTTAATTAATTAATCTTGCACTGAGGTAAATCAGAGTTATTTCTATACCCTGCATGACCTTTACTATGCTACCAGTTAAAATAAAATCAGCTACAGATGAGCAATTTCATGGCACAAGAACTCACTGGAGGTGACTGATCAATTATAGGCAAAAATACACTTTAACAAAAGTGGAAACTGTTACATTTCAATATGAACATTCTCAGATACTCCATTGTAAACTAACTCAGTTGGTATACTATAGTTGAAGATTTTATTTGACCTCTAATTACATTTGACTTGTGCTGATGATATTTGATCCCAGGAAGGTGAGGATCCATCATACAAGGGGGTTGAGCAGCACTCTAGGTATTCAGATGGACAGATGTTTAAGATAGAACACCCACGTGGTCTTTCTGTGTGAGAGGTCAGCTCAGAGGCTGGATTTCTTCTGCAGGCTCACACTGTTTGGTGTTTGGTGTGAGCACTCTGCTGTGCTGGAAAGTATATATGGCGTGGCAGCACGGTTTGGCATGCTCACTGTGCAGTTCAAATCAAAACCTGAGTACATGGTGAAAGAGCTATGAAAGCGATGGGCATAACACATCATCCTTCCCTTAAGCCGGCGCGCAGCATCTTAAATGACATGTCCCATTGGTGCTTTTCTCTGAGTAGGCCCGTAATGCACGGTCTGAGGAAGATCTAAATTTGTTCACAAAGTACAAACAAATTGAATTAACACCATATTGATGAATGCTAGATTTGTGCATCAAACGTTTACATGCCTGGTCCTTAAAGCAGAATGACTCAGAAAAAATTCATTCAGAATAATCAAGAAACTTTATCTGCAGTAAGAACAGGGGCCCCAGCTTGGCACTCTGTGGCACACATTCTACAGAGCATTGCACAAATGCATTCGGGGCATGTACAACTAACTCCACATCACTATTCAAAGGAGGGCAACTGCACAAACAGGCTGTGTTCAGCAACATTAATTAGTCATGGGTGTTTTAAAAGGTACCTGTTATGTATATATTAAAAGCCAAGTGGCCTCTGTGTGCATGTGTGTGCATGCATGTGTGTACCTTCAATCACGGAGAAACTGGGGAGAGCTGACATTTGCCGTTTGGTATGTTTACGTATTTTGGGTCAAGGATGAACATCGCAAAAACGGAAATTGATAGGATTAATATTTTTGGAGAAATTAGGGATATTAGGTAAAAAAAAAAAAAAAAAAAAACTGAGCAATGGACGTTGATGTCACCATTAATCAGTTCCTGGTAATTAGAGTTCTGAACAAAGGAAATATCTGAACCTTGCCAGTTGTAAAACATTACATCAACTAAAAGTTCAAAGATGGCTAACCTTGACCGATTTTACGAGGTATTTTATGAGGTTAAAAAGTCACATTCTGTTTCATTCTGTTAGGTTTTTTTTGTTTTCTTTTTTGAGGAGCGGTGGTGACAGCCAATGACATCAGTAGCTGGTCTAGCTAGCTGCAAACTGTTTCGTTTGTGTGTAAATATATAATATAAGCTTGTGAGAACTAAACACTTCCAAAACTGAAAACACTGTTTTGTAAACTGATAACGCCTCTGAAGTCATTTACAAGACATTTCGCGGATGTCAGGGTGCATGCTAACTCAAAGCTAACTTCTGGTCTTGTCAAAAGCTCATGTATGCGCACATGCACGCCCTCCTGCAGACGCCGTTAAAATGTCGATATTGTTTATGACTGATTGATTGATAGAAGGGCTTTATTGAACATGGTACATAATAGTACAAAAGACAATAGGATCTTAATAATTACTGTTATATTTGCACTGTGATATTAAATTAAACAACTGCAAATTATAAAGAAAACAATGCTCATATGACCAAGGGTATATTAGCATTGTGTTATTTTTTAATTTCCTGCACTTTTAGTTAAAATCATTGTAGAAACTTTGCATAATTTATTACCACCCTTGAAAAATGTCACCTACCTATTTTATAGACATGACCAATAGCCCATGGAGCCCACGGACAATGTGCTAGTTCTATTAAGATGTAAATGTGCCAACATTTGGCGCAGTGATTGGTGATGAAACGCTGGCGCTCGTCTGCCATCCTGTGACAGGAAATCATTTACAGGTTGGAGTGCGTCTGTTTTTGTATCAATGCATGGGTTACTATGCAGCTCAGTGATGTACAGTATTATCAGCAGTCCAACCGCGTGTTTAAACTCCACATCTCCAGAGACAACAGAATGTACAGCTTTATAGTAATTCTGTGTTCAGGAGGAACTTCTTCAGAACTGAGTGACAGCTGAAAGGAGACCAGTGAGGGAAGTCATCAAGCCACCAAGACATCTTTAAGGAAGTCTGTGGCTGGAGAAACTGTGCACAGTGCAACTTCAGTCTGTTGCATCACCAGTTATGCAACTTCATGTTGAAGTGGCATCGAGGAGGATTTTCTTAAAAACAATGTGTGAAATTTCAGCTGCATTTTCCCAGAAGCAACATGAGAAACCTGAGCCTATACTCCATCTGTTTCTGTTTTCCAGTCCTTCTAAACTCCTCTTCTAATTCTATCAGAGCTGTTATAGGCATCTTGGTGGCTTCCCTCACACGTTTCCTTCCGCAGTTGACTCCTTTACCTACAGCACCTGTACTGTTTGTATTTCTTCATGATTGATTTAAATGAAGTCCAAGATGTGTTGGCTCTCTTGTAAATGTTCATGCATCCATCTCTCCTGTAAAAGTGCTGATTAATCGTTATACTGTATTTAGAATAAACTTCCTCTTTCTGTACATCATGTGACCTGAGAAGTGTTTCCATTCCAGGTTTTTTTTTTTTTTTTTTTTGCAATTTAAGGCTTTTTCAAATGTAAAAAACCTTTCTTTATTCCAGCGGTTATTTTTCTGGGTGCATGTGTTTCCATTTTCATTTCGTGACTTCAGAATTGCACCTTTTGGAGGTGTGATGGAAACCCGCCTCCTGATGTGACATCAGCTACTTTAATGTAACGTGTGTGTTCGTTACGGAGACAGATGGCGGTTAAACGACATTTTGTTTGATCAGATATAACTTGACGTTCACTCGCCTCTCTGGCTGCTGTCTTCATATTTTCACACTCTGCCTCCTCTGACTTTTTTCCACCTTTCTCCGCCTCCTGTCTCTTGTAGCCTGCTCGCGGTGCCCCTCGTACTCTGTATCACTCCTTCTCTGCCCCCCTCGCTCCTTCTGCTTTTCCCCTGGCAGGCTGGTGATTGACACTTACAAATTACCCGGCGGCAGTGGCATTGTGTGTGACCCCTCTCTCATCATCTCCAGCCCGCCACCGTTTTGGTCATCTAATTACTGTGAATCCCCGGCCTGCTCCCACTACTGCATTTTTAATACGCCTCCTCCTCCTCTCAGTCCTTCTCTCCCGTTCACCTGCAGCCTTCTTACCTGCTCTCCATCCGATATTGGAGTCTGGCCATCGTCTCCATATCTGCCCGCGCGCCCGCCAAGTGTTTTCTCTCCACTGCCTCTATTATCGCACCATCACCTCTCTGCGCTTCCTTTCCTGCCGTCCTCTCACCACTCTGCTCCTCTCTGTGGAGTGTCACTCCATCCCACACATGGACAATCTAATCCAGTCAATCTGTCCTGTTTGCTTTTCACTTGCGGTCGTACCATTAAAGTGTTTAGTAAACATGTTCCTTTCACTTGATCAATACGCTCTAATAGAGCCACTGGTTTCCAAGCTGTTACACAGCGAACAATGTGTTTGTAGAATTGCACTTTATCTTGATGTATCTTGCTCATCAGTTTGTGTTACATCTTTACTGTGCTGATGTGGTTCACTAACTGGATGTGCTTTAAAGAAATCTGTCACAGTTTGCCCTCCTCCAGCTTGGCACACGTTAGTCAATTGATCTTGTCTGCTGGCAAACAATTAAACAAAAGATGAACAAGAGAGACGACCACGAGGAACGACCGCCATGAAGAGAGGCTGATGGCCGAGGCCATTCACTATATTCATGCCAAATTTGGTTGACCTTGCTGTAACCTTGACCTTTGGCTTTAATCTTTAATCTTGATCCTTTTGATATCTTGCTATGGCTGCCATATGTGAAATTGCAAGAGTGTGCAGTGAAACTGCACAAACAAAAACAAACATACTGAGTAACATATCTTGCAAATGTCATTTGGCAATATTAAAAAAAATTAAGAGGTCAAGAAATGGCATTCTTCCATTATGATGTCATAAAGTGGTTGATCAAGATAAAAGAATCCTGGCTGCTCCAGAGGTTTTGTTTCTCTCTAGGATTGGGGTAGGGCGATTTTTTTTTTAGTAGATTTAGTAAAAAAATTCAAGCACTACTACAGGAAGTTGTGGCTTAAAGGCCCACGAAGTAGCCCCCCAAACATATGGGAAAATGTTGGTGGGAAGAACACCACTTCTCCAAAGCCACTCGAGTTTGGTGCCATTTCCCGTCACAACGGGCAACTCGGTGTACTTTAGCTAGTTTTCCCAATCCGCTCTCACCTGGATGCATTCGGTGCCGATTCCTTCTGTGCAAATGAACACTCAGCAAAAGTCTTGAATGCACCTTGAGTTATATAATATATCCCATCGAGTTAAACCCTGAGCTGCCTCTCGTGGGATCACTGTTTACTGACCGTTGAGTTCCATGGATGAGTTACAGCATGCATTCTCTAACTTCACCTTCTATGGCTCTACCTTTGTGCTTTCCTTGTCATTTCATCAAAAACTTTCCATTGTGCATACGTAGTTAGTGTCTCTTCTCAGGTGCCATATAATTACATTTTCTTTTGAGATACAGTCAAGGTGAATTTTTTTGAGAAATGAAAAGCAGTGCACCAACAATATAAATCAAATTGCTCTTTTACCTCAAGGTGATTCTTTTCTCTGCAGAATAATGAGTTATGCACTACATAAAATAACTGCGCACTCTTCTTTTTGCCATATATGATCTATATAATTCCTCCCACATTGCTGCAGTGTGACATAGTTGGAGAATAGTTTCTCCATAGACACAAGGTGAGCTGTAAAATTGTAACGGCAGTAAGAATGACAAGGTGCGAATGTGCGACACCCACATTAACTATCACACAGGCCTCATATAGACCTACTGCTTCTGTGTGTGTGTGTTTTCGTGGCTCAGCTACCCACAGCCAGACTGCACTCCCCTGCCGATCCCCATCTACAGCTAGAAATCATCAGAGCGTGGCCGACTGCTGCTGGAGAGCAGCTCCAGAGGAACGAGGGAGGAGAGAGAAAGAGCTGAAGAAGATAAAGACAAATGCAGGAAGAAAAGTGCACAGCGTGGTTTATAGACAAAACTGTAACACTTTCTCACGTAGGTGCTTGTAATAAGCACTTGTTCATTAGTCATAATGCCTTTATAAACTGCTTATAAGCAGTATTTTGTGTTAAAAGACTAAAAGAAGCATAATAAACATTTTTATAGATACAAAAATAGACATTTATAACCATTTAAAGAAACATGTTAATAGTTTATGAACTGCTTTGGGATATTAAAAAAAGGTTTGTTTTTTTTTACATTTCACGTGTACGATTTAGGGGTGTTTGTTATCAGAAATGTAATGTAGCATTCATAACCATCTGTTCTTTCATGTATGAATCACAACAATGAATCAGTGTGTTTTTATCAGCTTACAATGAGCTCTTATGTATCTAAACGGGAGCGAGCCCCGTTACGGAGGACTTTGGGGAGGGTGATCCTGTCTGTGAATTGTTGTTGGTATTTTTTATGTGTTAATATAATAGAATTTTATGTAAAAAAAAAACCTACAACAACAAAAAAATGTTTTATTGGTGATGAACAGCAGTTGGCACAAAGTTCAGTAGGTGTCAGTTGTGTCAGTGTCACTGTGTGTGACAGAAGAGAATTCTGTTGTTATGGATGAGAGTGAAATAGAACTGGAAGAGAAGCTGTCAAAAATAGAATTCATTCTTGCCATATATTAAAATTTTAAAACTGTGCGGCTAAAATGGAGCCAGTAACAGTGTTGTCCATCTTTCGGCTGCCCCCATTTTTGTTTCATGGTCGTCACGATGGATTCAGCAGACCTGCTTTGGGATTTTGCACAAGTTTTACTCCGGATTCCCTACCTGACGCAGCTTCAGTTTTATCCAGAGAAACCTGGTCTTCCAAAGAGGTCCCCCATCCGAGTACCAACCAGGACCTACCCTGTAGCTTCTGAGGTCTGATGGGATCAGGCCAACTACCACTATTATTACTACTACTACTACTACTAAATTCATATATTTACATGACACTTTCCAACCATATATAGAAAGTGCCCCCTTTGAATGATAACTTCCTTTTAATTCCTCAATTATACTTACAAGTGAAGATTCACAGTCAGGTTGCCCGCCCACTTTTGGTTTGGCTTTTTATAGCATTTGCCACACCCATCAGAGGGTGGGCTTCATGCAGTAAATTCATCTGATGGGTATTGATTTGAGTTGTGGATCTTGGTGTTGCTGTCAGTGCAGTAGGAGAGGTCATAAACTCATGACAATCCCTCTTCCTAAGATAGTGGACGAAAACATTGGGGAAAGGAGCTCGATGTTCCCTCTGGTGTTTTCAACTCTCAGCTAACATTAAGAATGGTACGGTCCATTTTAGGCGTGTCTGCAATCAAAGTACAACATTCTGCCAGTCATCAATATGTAAAATATAATATTTACAGCTGCAGGTAAGGACATTTCAAGTTGCAGTTAGGGGGCCGTACCCACCCAGTGCCCCCTGTAATCTAAACCGTGAGAGCAGTCAGTGCCTTATAACTTACCGATGTGCACTTATGTAGTATAATTAACTGATAATATTAATAAGAATTTTATAAGGGGCTTATTCCTAGTTAATAAATGCTTATTACAAGGATCTGAATATACAGCGTTACTGACTAGAGATCTGTAATGGATTGTTGTTGTTGGGTGATTCTTTAACTACGGGCACTATTGGCCTTGTAAATGTAATTTCCACCACACCATTGCCTTACAATATAAAGCGCCTTGGTGCAACTGTTGTTGTGATTTGGCGCTATATACATGTGCTCTGATGTCACTGTTTATCTCCATAGAAACTACCCAAACAATCTTTCATACAAACTGTTTAAAGGGACATTACAGTGTTTGGTGGAAATTACGGCAATAGTGTGGGACAACTACATTTTGTTTAAAAAAATCACAACAGTTGTATGACATTGAATACCCCAATTATGTTTTGATTATTTTACTGATATTTTATTCAGAGATATTTTAAAACATTAGAAAAAACGTTTCTTTACCATTCATTTTTATCATTGAAGATCAAAAGTCTGGGTGTGGGACAAGCACAAAACGGCAATATTTGCATATAATGATGCTGAAAAAAGGTGAAAAAGTCATCATAGACTACTAGAACAAATTTCTTAACACACTTTCATTGTAAAGATAACTATAAAAGTGTGAAATTTCCCCTTTTTTCTGTTTTTCACACAATATGATCAAAGGACATAAGTGCCCGTAGTCTAAGAATCACCCTGTTGTTGGTTTTGCTTGTTTAATTCTGCACATCAGAAAATTTGATTTTATTTGATTTTATTTTATTCTGCATAGAGTCAGTGACAGATGTCTGACAGTGGGGCTGAAACAGATGTCGTGGCAGCCTGGGCTGCCCTGCCCGGCCGTCTTCTGAGGTAGCTCCAGGGCGTGGTAGGATTTAGCGCAGCCTCATTACCTTGTCATGAGTTTGTAGAAATATGGGCCTCCTGAGAAAGGCTCAGGGACGTGGACTGATGAAAAGAGAAAAGGAAGGGAGCTGACAACACAGACCCACAGAGATGACAAAAAAGAAAAAAGGGAGGGAGGGAGACGCTGGTGTGAATGAGAGGAAGAAGGGAGGAAAAGGAGTGTTAGAGCAATAGGGTAATTGAGAGAGAAAGGGAGGAGGGATGTTGGCAAAGAAAAAGGAGAGATGGAGTAGAGGTTGGGGTGGTTGGGGGGTGGTTGGCGAAACTAATGGTCCTGCCTGTAGAGATAGTAGTCAATCAATCATCTTTAAACAAAAGCAGCAGGCCCAGGAGAATATTTAAGAAGTGCTTATTTAATTAAAAGTCCCTTTGCTCATATTTATGGACCATCCTCCTTCAAATATTAACCTTTCAGGTCCTGGGAGGCTTCGGCGGCTCTACTCAGCGCTGCCGGCTGCCTGGACAGTCACCACACCAACATCTGCATCCAATACTCACACGTGATCACGGACCCCTTTGATAAGGTCTCCAATTTGTAAAGTCACAATTAGTGTGACGCCTATAGAATCACATGATCCAGATCATTTAGGAGGTTTCACTGAGCAGGTATACACTCTGTTTAATGTTTGAATGACATCTAAAAGAAGCCAAGGTATCTATCTATCTATCTATCTATCTATCTATCTATCTATCTATCTATCTATCTATCTATCTATCTATCTATCTATCTATCTATCTATCTATCTATCTATCTATCTATCTATCTATCTATCTATCTATCTATCTATCTATCTATCTATCTATCTATCTATCTATCTATCTATCTATCTATCTATCTATCTATCTATCTATCTATCTATCTATCTATCTATCTATCTATCTATCATCTATCATCTATCTATCTAATATAAAATATAAAGCGCAGGTATACACTTTTGTTGTTTGAATTACATAGAAAAGAAGCCAAAGTACATAAAAAATAATAATGATAAAAAATAATCAGCCCCTCTGCCATCACTGTTTCATACAAAAGTCATTTTAAGATTCTAGAATCAGAGCTCAGAGCCACGTAAATCAGAGATAACTCAGTATGACCAAAATATCACTCAAAAGATAAGAATGAAACACAATAATAATAATAATAAAATTAATAAACAGATTTCATTAAGACAAATATCAAATTTAAGCACAATGTCATGTTTAGGAGATAATACAACCCCTGGCAAAAATTATGGAATCACCGGCCTCAGAGGATGTTCATTCAGTTGTTTAATTTTGTAGAAAAAAAGCAGATCACAGACATGACACAAAACTAAAGTCATTTCAAATGGCAACTTTCTGGCTTTAAGAAACACTATAAGAAATCAAGAAAAAAAGATTGTGGCAGTCAGTAACGGTTACTTTTTTAGACCAAGCAGAGGAAAAAATATGGAATCACTCAATTCTGAGGAAAAAATTATGGAATCACCCTGTAAATTTTCATCCCCAAAACTAACACCTGCATCATATCAGATCTGCTCGTTAGTCTGCATCTAAAAAGGAGTGAACACACCTTGGAGAGCTGTTGCACCAAGTGGACTGACATGAATCATGGCTCCAACACGAGAGATGTCAGTTGAAACAAAAGAGGATTATCAATCTCTTAAAAGAGAGTAAATCATCATGCAATGTTGCAAAAGATGTTGGTTGTTCACAGTCAGCTGTGTCTAAACTCTGGACCAAATACAAACAACATGGGAAGGTTGTTAAAGGCAAACATACTGGTAGACCAAGGAAGACATCAAAGCGTCAAGACAGAAAACTTAAAGCAATATGTCTCAAAATCGAAAAATGTACAACAAAACAAATGAGGAACGAATGGGAGGAAACTGGAGTCAACGTCTGTGACCGAACTGTAAGAACCCGCCTAAAGGAAATGGGATTTACATACAGAAAAGCTAAACGAAAGGCATCATTAACACCTAAACAGAAAAAAACAAGGTTACAATGGGCTAAGGAAAAGCAACTGTGAACTGTGGATGACTGGATGAAAGTCATATTCAGTGATGAATCTCGAATCTGCATTGGGCAAGGTGATGATGCTGGAACCTTTGTTTGGTGCCTTTCCAATGAGATTTATAAAGATGACTGCCTGAAGAGAACATGTAAATTTCCACAGTCATTGATGATATGGGGCTGCATGTCAGGTAAAGGCACTGGGGAGATGGCTGTCATTACATCATCAATAAATGCACAAGTTTACGTTGATATTTTGGACAACTGAAAGGATGTTTGGGGATGATGAAATCATTTTTCAAGATGATAATGCATCTTGCCATAGAGCAAAAACTGCAAAAACATTCCTTGCAAAAAGACACATAGGGTCCATGTCAACAAGCAGATCTGATTTGATGCAGGTGTTAATTTGGGGGATGAAAATTTACAGGGTGATTCCATAATTTTTTCCTCAGAATTGAGTGATTCCATATTTTTTTCCTCTGCTTGGTCTAAAAAAGTAACCGTTACTGACTGCAACAATCTTTTTTTCTTGATTTCTTATAGTGTTTCTTAAAGCCAGAAAGTTGCCATTTGAAATGACTTTAGTTTTGTGTCATGTCTGTGATCTGCTTTTTTTCTACAAAATTAAACAACTGAATGAACATCCTCCGAGGCCGGTGATTCCATCATTTTTGCCAGGGGTTGTAATAAGTATGTGGGTGTATTCAGATCTTTAAGATGATGTGTATTTGTATTTTTACGGATGCTACAGGATACTTGAATTTCCTACAGGATGAATAAAGTACTCTCCTCTCCTCTCCTCTCCTCTCCTATCCTATCTAGAGTGCCTTAATAGAGAGAGTGGGGTCAACTCAGAACACGGCACCATTTTGGTTCCAACTGCGCTGAAATACTGAATGAACCTTTTATGTTTTCAACATTTTTTAAAAATCATTTAACTGCATACAGCAACACATCCAGGTACAGGTGCTATCAAAATAAATCTATCAAATTTACAGAAATGTACAATTTATGATGATTTATTTAATTAATTTAAAGCCTGATTTATGCAGCTGCAGCTCTGTAACGCCGTGTCATACAATGACGTGCATGAGAGTTTTAAAGTTCTCCATTTCTGGATTATTCTTTATTATGGACAAATGTAACCCTCAACAAGCTTTTCTTTCTATAATCATCACCTGCAAATCAAAGGTAAGCTGAACATTTTCCTCTTTTATCGACTTCGTGCTGTAAATGTGCTGACATTTCTGATCCATTTATCAGCGTGTGTGCTATATAATATGATGGCAGACGAAGGATTAAAAGCAGAAAAGTGTCAAATCACAGCCTTTTGTGTCTGATTTAACAGGTGCACATCAGGCTGCAGGTCCGAGTCTGAACACGGTTTGAAAAAATAAACGGTTGGCTTTTAATCACAGAAACGACTCCGGTCCTGAAATCGGCGAGTGTCAGAGCTAAACTTTAATTTGTACCTCTGTTACTGTGCACATCCAGACTGCTCTGGGTTTTTAATGGAAATACATTGAGATCCGATGTGAGCGAGATGTATGTAACGGATTAGTTAAATCAGGAGGCGCCGAACATCTACGGGAATCCTGAATCGGGACGTCCGCCTCATTTAATGACTGGGTCAAAATTCCCTCTGAAAATTTTTTTCTGCCAAATGTATTTGATCCATTATCAAAATGTAATCTGTGTGTGCACTGCAAAAAACTATTAAGATATGATGAGAGACGAAGCAGTGAAAGCAGCAAAGTGTCAAATCACAGCCTTTTGTGTCTGATTTAATAAGTGTGTGTCAGGCTGCTGTGGCTCCGAGTCTGAACACAGTGTGAAAAAATAAACGGTCCGACTTTTAATCATCAAAAAAACTCTGGTCCCACATGTGAGGGGTTTAATGGAAATATATTGTGATTGGACGGGACATTTTATCGGATGTGAGTGAAAAATCCGCTGTACAAAATTTGATGTTTATTACATGGAAAAAAATAAAAAATTTTGGGACATTTTTTGTCCGGTGACTGAATATCTGGTTTATAAGATGACGGTTTAGGTGAGTTTTACGGAACATGGTACTGAACAATAAATTTACCTCTCAAAGCTTTGATGATAAAGAGGCTTCCATCCCACACGGCTGACTTTATTTTCACAAAATTTTCTTCTGTTCAGATCTGAAGAGAATCTGTACATCTTGAAGCCCTTGTTGTGTCTATTTGTGCCTCTAAACACACAACACCCGACATTTTCAGTGAGTAAATAAATAAATAGCTGATTTACATGCAGACTGATTAACAGCCAAAGCTAATTTGAACCCAAGATGGCACCATGAGTCACGTGACTGATTTTTTTTGACTCGTCATGTCACCGCTCTCTCTAATAAAGGCACTCTAATCCTGTCCTACTCATCAGAAGTCCCGTGTTTCTAATCACTGTCTGTAGCTGCATTTGCTTCCTGTGCTCAGATGTAACTCCCAGATTCCTTCTTTCCAAGTGTGCATTCCTTCTCACTCATTCACACAATCTTCTGACTTCAGGGACTCTCAGCACTTCCCAACATGCTCAGTTTCTAATGAGAACAGGATTGTGGGTAATGTTCACTTTAGGCCTTCAACAACACTGAACCGGTGCTCTTTTGGTGGAAGCACCTAAAGGCATTCAAGCACCGGACAGATCAGTGCCCGTGCTTCTTCATTATACTTATACGCAGTTAAAACACTACTTATATGTGTTGTTTGGAATTTTCAGCTGTCAAAGTAGCTGCTACATTCACCTGTTTCAACATGTTTAACCTTTAGACACAAAAAAAGGGCTTTACGTTCAGCATCTATTGAAATGGACAATAAAGATAAGAAAGTGCAGAGGTAGCATTCATGTGGTCCTTTTTTTTTAGGTTAGTGGGGCACAGGTTTAAGCCGATGGAGGGGCTGGAGATCAGTGAGAGGTAGAGGTAAGATCTGACTGCTGGGTTCCAGCTGAGAGAAGAATTTGAAATGCGACGGCAGCGACAGTCATGAAACAGTCGGTCGACGGAGCCGTCGGGTGCTGAGCCCTATAGGGATACTTGTCAGCTGCAACTGTTGTTTAGAATTGGATGTGCAGGCGCTGGGAGCAGGTGGAGTGCAAATTGAAGTGGGATATGTGGGAGAATTTACAGAAGCTGAAGACCGGCAGAGTCAGGATGGACAACACGAGCTGCATCACATCGACATATGATGAAGATTCACTGTGTGAACATAGAAAATGTTTTGTGTGATTGTAGGATTTTTGTAGATGTCATGTTATCGGCTATGTTACATAAATGGACGTTAACTGCACCAAAATAAGGCTGAATAAGTATATAAGATATAAATAGGATAAACAGTTTATGATATGTACTGTACCAGATGAGCTTGCTCTCTGTGGGAATACATATTTTGTGATGAAACACCTGAACTAACAAACTGCTCAGTGTATTTAAATAAAATTGACAAATATGATGTGTTCAAGAAAACAACAAAATTTTAGTTGTCTCACCTTGAAGCTGTTGGGCCTCAGAATTATTTTCTTTTATGCATATTTTTACATGGTCTACTACCATTATTTGATTATTTGATTTGATTGCACTTATGAATTTAATATCATATATTATTATGGCTCGATTGGGGAGGTGGTGGTCTAGTGGTTAAGCGTTGGGCTTGAGACCAGAGGATCCTTGGTTCAAATCCCAGCCTGACCAGAAAATCACTAAGGGCCCTTGGGCAAGGTCTTTAATCCTCTAGTTCAGGGGTGGCCAAGTTCGGTCCTCGAGAGCCACATTCCTGACACTCTTAGTTGTCTCTCTGCTCCAACACACCTGAATCCAATGAAAGGCTCATTAAAAGTCTGCAAACGAGTCTTTCATTGGATTCAGGTGTGTTGGAGCAGGGAGACAACTAAGAGTGTCAGGAAGGTAGCTCTCGAGGACCGAACTTGGCCACCCCTGCTCTAGTTGCTCCTGGTGTGTAGTGAGTGCCTTTTATGGCAGCACCCTGACATCGGGGTGAATGTGAGGTGTAATTGTAAAGCGCGTTGTGCGTCTGATGCAGATGGAAAAGCGCTATATAAATGCAGTCCATTTACTATGTACCAATGACACATAACATTTCATTCATTTTCCACTGAAGACAACCAATTGGAATTATTTTCCATCATGTAAATCTACCTACAATGCACTACCATTGTGTGTTGTTTCACTGAAATTCACAAAATGACTTCAGAGAAGCTTGTGAAGTCCATATCATACAGTATGATGCATCAGTTAAACACAACATTCTAAATATCTTCCCATGAAAACATTATACCAGCATAATTTTCTTTCGGGCACATCTTCCTATAGTGTTCTACCAGTGTGCGAAATTTCACTGAATTCCTTTAAACTGTTTATGAGAATTTGTCTTTATTATCAGGCCGGATGGTCAGGAAATCCTGGACACAATGTACGGCTCAAACAGACAGCTCTGGTTTTTAGAAGGCTTTACTGGTGAGGAGAGCAGAGGTAGACGAGTAGGCAGTCAAGGAAAAGCAGCAGTACAAGAATCATCAGGCAAAAAGGCGTGGGCGAGGCAACAGGCTGGAGGTCAGGAAGACACAAGGAGGCAGGCAGGACTATAGAACACAGGTGCATAGCTGGAATGAAGGCACAAGGCACGACAAACTGGCAAAGAGCGAACACACCCAGTGAGCTTATATAACACCAAGTGACAATCAGCAAATCGGGGACAGGTGTGTATGGAAAGCACCAGAACAATGGCGTGGCCAGAGAGAGGGAAACACCCATCACCAAGAACCAAGCCAAGAGAAGTAGAGACAGACAGACCCAAGCAGAAAAACCCAGCACGAGAATAAACAAACCAAAACCAATGAACTAAGAAAAATAACAAACAGATCAGAGAAAAGAAATAAAAACAAGGTAACTGAACAAACTATTTATGAGATTCACGGAGAAACTGATAGACTAACGCCCCTCAGATTTCTGTTTTCATGGAGTGAAAAAACACTTTTTCTTCTTCGTGACAAACGCTGTGTACCATTTATGATGCACAGGACTAAAATAAAACACATGTTTTAAATAGTTTGACAGTAGCACTGGCCTCCTAAATACTTTGAATGTCATATAAATGAAGCATAAAACTTGATTATGAAGCATTTTTTTCTCTCAAGGATCATATGAAGGGATCTGTAATCAGTGATTTTGGTAATAATTTCACTTCTAATGAATGCCTTGGTAGAAATATTTATTTGTATATGACAGAGGATAGAAAGAGGTTTAAAGGTACACTTGTTTGGAAAGTCTCATCACCCAGTAATTTTATATCAAATCAATTTTATTTATATAGCGCCAAATCACAACAAACAGTTGCCCCAAGGCGCTTTATATTGTAAGGCAAAAGCCATACAATAATTACGGAAAAACCCCAACGGTCAAAACGACCCCCTATGAGCAAGCACTTGGCGACAGTGGGAAGGAAAAACTCCCTTTTAACAGGAAGAAACCTCCAACAGAACCAGGCTCAGGGAGGGGCAATCTTCTGCTGGGACTGGTTGGGGCTGAGGGAGAGAACCAGGAAAAAGACATGCTGTGGAGGGGAGCAGAGATCAATCACTAATGATTAAATGCAGAGTGGTGCATACAGAGCAAAAAGAGAAAGAAACACTCAGTGCATCATGGGAACCCCCCAGCAGTCTAAGTCTATAGCAGCATAACTAAGGGATGGTTCAGGGTCACCTGATCCAGCCCTAACTATAAGCTTTAGCAAAAAGGAAAGTTTTAAGCCTAATCTTAAAAGTAGAGAGGGTGTCTGTCTCCCTGATCTGAATTGGGAGCTGGTTCCACAGGAGAGGAGCCTGAAAGCTGAAGGCTCTGCCTCCCATTCTACTCTTACAAACCCTAGGAACTACAAGTAAGCCTGCAGTCTGAGAGCGAAGCACTCTATTGGGGTGATATGGTACTATGAGGTCCCTAAGATAAGATGGGACCTGATTATTCAAAACCTTATAAGAAGAAGAATTTTAAATTCTATTCTAGAATTAACAGGAAGCCAATGAAGAGAGGCCAATATGGGTGAGATATGCTCTCTCCTTCTAGTCCCCATTAGTACTCTAGCTGCAGCATTTTGAATTAACTGAAGGCTTTTCAGGGAACTTTTAGGACAACCTGATAATATTGAATTACAATAGTCCAGCCTAGAGGAAATAAATGCATGAATTAGTTTTTCAGCATCACTCTGAGACAAGACCTTTCTAATTTTAGAGATATTGCGCAAATGCAAAAAAAGCAGTCCTACATATTTGTTTAATATGCGCTTTGAATGACATATCCTGATCAAAAATGACTCCAAGATTTCTCACAGTATTACTAGAGGTCAGGGTAATGCCATCCAGAGTAATGATCTGATAGACACCATGTTTCTAAGATTTGTGGGGCCAAGTACAATAACTTCAGTTTTATCTGAGTTTAAAAGCAGGAAATTAGAGGTCATCCATGTCTTTATGTCTGTAAGACAATCCTGCAGTTTAGCTAATTGGTGTGTGTCCTCTGGCTTCATGGATAGATAAAGCTGGGTATCATCTGCGTAACAATGAAAATTTAAACAATGCTGTCTAATAATACTGCCTAAGGGAAGCATGTATAAAGTGAATAAAATTGGTCCTAGCACAGAACCTTGTGGAACTCCATAATTAACCTTAGTCTGTGAAGAAGATTCCTCATTTACATAAACAAATTGTAATCTATTAGATAAATATGATTCAAACCACCGCAGCGCAGTGCCTTTAATACCTATGGCATGCTCTAATCTCTGTAATAAAATTTTATGGTCAACAGTATCAAAAGCAGCACTGAGGTCTAACAGAACAAGCACAGAGATGAGTCCACTGTCTGAGGCCATAAGAAGATCATTTGTAACCTTCACTAATGCTGTTTCTGTACTATGATGAATTCTAAAACCTGACTGAAACTCTTCAAATAGACCATTCCTCTGCAGATGATCAGTTAGCTGTTTACAA